>NC_140966.1:113548908-113588908 GCF_056783735.1 Eptatretus burgeri | reverse complement strand
AGATAAAAAAACCATAATGCCTCAACAATGTGAGGCTGGTTTCATGTCATCATTTGCGACTTAATTAATTCTCATTCACCAGCAAATTCTGTTGGTCCCATGTCAATCGGCTGAACTTGAAAAATTAACGTGACGCAATCAAGTGATGATGTCATAATTTGGAAACCGGGAAGTCGGAAGTCATTGTCTTCAATTGACTGCAGCATTATTTTTTTCATTCTATTGCAAATGGCGTTGGCCCCATGTCAATCGGCTGAACTTGAAAAATTAACGTTACGCAATCAGGTGATGACGTCATAATTCGGAAACCGGGAAGTCGGAAGTCATTGTCTTCAATTGACTGTAGCATTATTTTTTCATTCTATTGCAAATGGCGTTGGCCCCATGTCAATCGGCTGAACTTGAAAAATTAACGTTACGAAATCAGGTGATGACGTCATAATTCGGAAACCGCAAGTCGGAAGTACAATTCATTTACATCGGGACACTCCCAGGTACATGTTCTGTCAGGATGTGAAGTTTGGTGAGGATCAGTCCAGTACTTTTCGCGTGCATAGGTCACAGACAAACACACACACACAGACACACAGACAGACACACTTTCAACTTTATATATATAGATATACGTAAAAGCATAAGACTTTGATCTCAATCCTACAAATTCACTCATGACCTTCCCACCCAATTCATCTTTCAACTTACCAATAACCTTTTTATTCTTTGATGAAAACAACACATCACCTGACTTATAATTACTTGTATCATATATATATATATATATATATATATATATATATATATATATATATATATATATTCAATCATATCCTCATATAAATCACTGTCTTAATTTCTAATAAAAACTATTTGTATCCACATATAACAATGACACATTATCCTTATACTTTGATTTTAAATTATTACAGTAATCGTCATACATTAATGACTGATAAGTTAAGAATTGATGTTCCGATATAAAATCCATTTCAATACTCTCTTTTTAGCCGCATCGCGTTGTGAACGCTGGCTCCAAGAGAGCTCCGCGTTGTTCTTCTTGTTGTTCTGGTGAAGACAAAGCCTTTATGACACGGCTCTTGGACACATTTGTCCTTGTTTTCAAATGAATAGCACAAAAGTTCTCTGAAAACACCTCCGCTCGCTCAAAACTCGGTCTATTAATTAACTTTGAAGCCTGTTTCCAAGATATAGCAAGTCTTATGTTTTGTCGATTCCTAACATTTTCCATAATCTTTCCAAATACACATTGTTCATTCATTTATAAAAGTCCTTCTCAAAATCTGTTTTTGCTTCTGTTCTCCATTTTGTATTAAGATCATTATACTTCTTTAACCAATGAGTTTGTTTAAATTTCAAAATCCCATTAATTTTCCTCACTCTCAACCCAGCAGTTAAATATTGTCTCAAGTTCCTTTGATGCAAAACATAACTTTATTTTTCATTTAATGTCATAAGTAGTTTTTCTGCAGATTTACCTTTTATATTAAATGACTGTTGGGAATCACTTAACCATTCTTTTCTTGGACTTTACTTATCAGGGGCAGAAGGTAGGTCTTTATGTTTGTTATGAAGTTCTTCTGGATATTTTAAATCAACCTCAAAATGATATCCAACTTCAGCTTCATCCAATTCTTTTTGAGAGGGGGCAACAATGTCTTGTAAAACTTTTTCATATTGTTTTTCTTTAACCCATTTAAGTTTTCCATGAGGTAAAGATTGAGACATAGCCCACCCATACAAATTGTTAGCATCATAATACATCAGGTAAGAGTTGTCTTCATTCTTATTATAATCAGGAAGATATTTGTTATTTGCTTTGGCATATCTGTTGGAGCATACTTGAGATATTCCTCCTCTTTTTTCGCCTTCTCTATCATTAAAAGCATATCTATATCACTGACTAATTCCAAATTCTGTTTTGTCACTTTTAACATCGCACTCCAAGCCAAACCCAGGGCTGTATAATAGTGAGCGGGGTCTAATGCACAATAATTTTTATTATGACAGACTGTTCTCAAAGTTTCAAACACATCAGTCAATAACAATCCATCAGTTTTAAGATAAAAATCATGATATTGTCCAAGATTCTTTATATTAAACTTCTCCCAAACCTTTTTAGCCTGTGTATAATCTCTATTGGAAATATGAGTTTATTCAACTTGCGATAGAAACTTTCCCTTGAAGGAAGTTGTGTTTCTTTAAACTTCTCAAATGAATCCATGCAGTCGTACGGATATATTCCTTTTTGTCATAAGAGATCAATCTCTTCTTGATTTGAGAAATGTGATTTAACATTTGGTAAGTTTTTAATATTTGAGGTTGAGTTATATAATGGACTTGTCATAAACTTGAATGTGTCAAGAAATCTGATATGGGTTATGAGGGTTTATGAATTGTTTTTGTGAATGAGATGTATTTTTGATCTGTTAGGAATGCAGAAATATCTCCAGATGTCTTTGAAAGTTCATTTATAAATAGATATGTGTCATTGTGAGCGTTGATGTGAAGAAAGACAGGAATAAAGTTTGGGGGCTTGTAATTAAGATTACAACGGGAATGAGCTGGACCTCTATATTTACTCGTAAGATGACGATGATCCCTTACCTTGACCTTAAAAATCCCATGAACTTTCCTCACTCTCAACCCAGCAGATAAATATTGTCTCAAGTTCCTTTGATGCAAAAATAACTTTCTCTATCATTGAATGTCATAAGTAGTTTTTCTGTAGATTTACCTTTTATATTAAATGACTGTTCGTAATCACTTAACCATTCTTTTCTTGGACTTTACTTATCAGGGGCAGAAGGGAGGTCTTTATGTTTGTTATGAAGTTCTTCTGGATATTTTAAATCAACCTCAAAATGATATCCAACTTCAGCTTCATCCAATTCTTTTTGAGAGGAGACAACAATGTCATTGTGAGCGTTGATGTGAAGAAAGACAGGAATAAAGTTTGGGGGCTTGTAATTAAGATTACAATGGGAATGAGCTGGACCTCTAGATTTACCAGTAAGATGACAGTAATCCCTAACCTTGACCTCTTCCTCAATTTTCTCCTTACAAATATGACAGATACTGTTTTCTAAATTCCTTTTTCTCTACCTTTGTTTATGATATTGGTTTGTAGGTTTTAACCATTATTTCTCTTCATCTTATAGTCTTCTTCCAATCATCTTACAAACATCTCTGAGGCATCTTCTCCTCTTGAAAGTTCGAACTTGTTGTATTCATCACCAACAGATGATTTGATATAATAACAGAAACCACAAGGAGTATGTTTTTGATACTTATTTGTGTATGATTTATTTGGATTTGGAGAAACAGAATCTATCTTTTCAAAGATACTTTCAAAATCAGCATATATCACAAACGGATGTTTTATAGATTTGTTAAATCTTTGAATGGAATGTTTGAACCTGCTTTTGTTAAATTGATTACGGTTGATTTATGATTACTACAATATTTCGAACGTTGATTTAGTCGTTCTTTTGTATGAAAGGAGTTGAGACATATCTTACAAGGATGTGTTTTACATTTTATCTTGCATAGTCGTGATTTGGTTTAACTTGATAAATTTTCGATGAAACCATAATGTGATTTTTCCTTTGAAGTAAAGTAGAGAAGGTCAATGTGTGTTTCGTCATTTTTATACTTGTTTGAAAATTTTAATATCTGAACTTTGTTTGTTTCCATTAATCCATATCCAATAACAGATAGATTATTCATTTTCTCAAATTTCGGAATATCTCTCAATGACATTGGAAACTTTAAATATTTAACATTTAATGTATTCTCATATTTCTTATAATGTTCAACCCTTTCAGGTTTCCATTGTGGAGGATGTAAGTGAGCAAGAACAGACCATAGAAAACATTTATTATCTTTGTTTTGAATATTAACAACGCTTTCTTAAGTTTTATCTCTTTTGATAAATCAATATATTAGAAGAAGCTTGAAGAGGATCTGATTTTAAGATGTGTATATCTAAAAGGATTATTTTTGTAATAGCAAATCCACTACCAACTACAGTGTTATCAACATCTTGTTCTTGTCTCTGGAGTTCATCGTAAACATCACTTCTTACAAAATATTGAAATGATGAGATAAAGTGAGGGTTTGTCCTCGTATTGGGAGAAGTTTCATCACCTCTTACCATCTTCAATTTTCCTCCCATATAAAACTTAAAAGTTGTCATTTCACTTAATGTGTTTTTAATTATAGTTTCAATACTTTGTTTAACCATATCAACAGCTTCAATGATTGAAGATGGTCCAGGGTGTTGAAAGCGAAACAATCTTATTGAAGTTTGAGAAACTATTGCTCGTATACGTTGCTTAGGACTTTGTTTCTCAAACTCCAGAAGCTAATATCTGGTTATTTTGATTTTGCCAAAAACGTGTGTTGTAAAACTTCATCGTAAGATATCTCGGTCAGTTTGTGACGGACCACCATGTATAATACACCGTTGTGAAGCTTATTTTATGGGCTTTCAAATAAACCCAATAACTCAATTTTGAATTTTTGCGACTTCCGACTGGTTTTGTACTGGAGGGTCACAAATGAGCATTGATGAGTGGTTTAAAGAATTTGGAAAGAATACAACATCAAATTTAGAACTTAGCAAATATTGTAAGAAATTAAAAATTAATAATGTGGTTATTTGGATGAGAGGTTCATTAACAAACGTGTCTAAACATACAAAGAATATCATTATGAACTGAGAAGATCATAATGGGAACGGTTCTTATTGGGTTTGTATTTTTAATGGTCAAGACAAATATTATTTTGATAGTTTTGGTCTTCCACCACCTTATGAAGTAATAAAATTCTTACAGAATGGTGTTTATCAAACATTTCAAGTCCAATAATTAAATTCCAAGTGTTGTGGTCAATTATGTCTTTGTGTTATTTCAACTCAACAAAAATAAACATTTTAATGACATTATTTTTAATCTAATACAAATGACTTATGTTGGTAAAGATGGTTCTATCTTTGGTGTATCCTAAGAATTGGATATTGATTTATCAAATTATTACACAAAGGCACAGGCTGGACAACAGGAATATAGTATAGCAAAAATAGTCATATCAAAATGCTTATCCATTAATAAATTATCCAAGCCCGACTGACGTGAATGACTTGGTGAGATTAAGTGATTTATCACAATATATATCCTTCAATAAAATGGCACGTTTTGTTAAAGGATTAGAATTTACAACCACAACACCTGGTTCAACAAACCACACAGCTTTTCTTTTTAAATTCAATGATCTGCTTTGTATTGAATTTTATAAATAAGGAAGTGTCGTTAATATGAGAATAGAGATATGGAGGTATAATATGTGTGATTTAGGATATAATTGGTCTTTTTCATTAAACCTCGAAGACCGACACGATTTTTATCAGTCACGTAAAGAAGAATATTATCCTCTTGGTAAGAATCAGGAGATATGTGGAAGCACAATTAGCAAACAACAAATACACGATTTCAGGAATAGGAAATTATATGATGGTGAAGCAATAGTTTATATGACAAAGAAGGAAGGAAATTAGATAATTATACAAAGTCGAGGAATACAAACTGATTTAACAACAGGAAGATGAGGTGGTATTACGTGTCATCATATTAATCTGTCATATATTTCTGATACATAAATGACAGCAAAAAGGCTTCAAGAAAATTTTAATTTTTGCATTCAAGGATACCTGCAAGAAAAAGGTGTTAGATTTTACATTCCTTATGAATTAAAACATACACACGGGCATTTTTCAATTAAAAACTGGCCTTGTACTGATATAAAAAACCCACAAATAGAGATCTTATTAAAATATTAAATAAAAATGAACTTCTAAAGGCGATGAAATATAAACTCTGTTGGAAATCAAAATAAATCTTCTTGGTTTTCTATTATGAGAAAAATAATTGTGGATACAAGAGTATCGCAGAATCCAGATGAATATATTGTTGTGGTTACCAAATTCGCAAACCACCATTCAGGTCCCTTAGGTGAGATATCTCGGTAAGTACATGTGTAGTTAGGCCCAAACCCGTTGTCTAGTGGGAATACATGTCATTTATGCGTGCTGCGACTCTTCAGGATAGCCGTTTTTCTTTTACTATCTTTAATTTGGACCAACCGCCATTGTTACCACCACCAGTCACAACATCAACCACCAACCACAACGCCGCTTCACCACAACCGCCACGACCTTCACGTCACACCTCGCAACCGTCGCATCGCCACCGTTCTTGCGCCGCTTGTGGGTACCGGTGTTGGACTCGTGCAGGGCGCGCGCCGAACAGCGTGTACAAAACCACGGATTTTCCACTTCAAAAACGGATCAAAAACGACACACGCCCACTTTTGTTCCGTCCAATCGGTGAGCGAGGGGCGATTTGGCCCCGCCTCCAGGGCGTTGGAGGGCGGTCGCTATATGCAAATTTATGGATCAAAAAGCATTCACGCCCACTTTTTCTCGGGCCAATGGGGAGCGAGGTGAAAGGTCGAAGGCAGAGGGTCAAAGATGAGAAGGCGAAGCCACGGGGCTTATATAAGCGACCGCGTTCGTCAGTCAAGTGAACAGAGAGTTAAGACTTCGTGGGCGGTGGAGTTGGCAAGAAGGAGCTGGTCGTCGTCGTGTGCGTTGGAGTCGGAGCGGAGGGGACGGAGCTGTGGAGAGGCGGCGAGGGCAGACGAGGAGGTGCTCGCGTCGTGCAGGGAGCTGCACCCCAGGGAGGCCGACAGCGCGACCTGGCCGAGGTGGAGACGCTCGTCGCGGGACTCGAGGCAGAGTAGGAATCCTCTATACCCCGAGCATCAGCAACCCCCTCCTGTTTCCCCCCGCGCTGAGATAGTGCGACCAAGGGGGCCCCTTTCCCACCCCCTACCAGACACTGCCCGCGAGGCCCGCGGAGTTGAGGCACCATCGCCGCTCCGCGTCTCATCACCAGACGGGTAGGCCCGACCCGGTCTCGGCCTCAGGCCCGCCTCATCCTTGAGGGTTCTCTTTTCTTTTTCTTGGTTTTGGATATGTGTTGTCGGCGCCGTCTGTGAAGTAAAATTGTATAAGTGTTGCCGTGTGCTCGCGTAATCGGTATTAGATCTGCATTGTCGCATTTGCTTTTTGTGTAAAATTGCATTGTGTTTCTCTTCTTTTCTATGTGCTTTTGGTGGAATTGAATATGTGCGCTTTCCGTTCATCGCGAATAAATGTGCTTTGTGTTGAACTGTTTCCCGCTTCGCTTCGTCATTTCTTTCATTGAATCCTCATCTTGCTTCACGTAAAGGGTTTGTAGTGGGCTGAATACGCCCAATAATTAATCGAACCGTCGAGGCCGACGATAACACCGCTCGGTTATCCCGATAGTACGGAACGGGTAGCTTAAGTGGCCCGTGTCCGAAGTCGACCTGCGGCGAGGTGCGATCGCCCGGTCTACCCTCCGTGTGGGTACTTAGGTAGGTCGAATTTGGCGAGCAACCCTATCCCACGCGGGGGCTGATTGGCTCGATCGCGGTGAGACCGAAAGGTCCACCCGTGACTGGTTCCCGGCGTTAGTCCGAGAGGGTCACGACTGGATTGTCCGTCCGGTGGGCGACGTGCCGCGATTCGAGTTACGTGGCCGTCAGCACGCCGGCGGGCGCGAATCTGTAACAATATGTATGATATTCTATGGGGTGAAAGTGGTTCAAGGATAGTAAGGGACGAGGAAGGTGTTGAAGAAACTGAGAGAAGAGAGAAGAGAGAGAAGGAGAAGGAGAGGGAGAAGAGAGAGAGAATGGATAAATATAAAAATATGGAAACCAATGAGATTATAAAAAGATCAAACGTATTACAGAAAATAAATCAATCTCAACACACCGAGGTGGAAAACAAAGAATTGGCAAGTCTATTAGAAATATATGCATCAAGACTATGAACATCAATTTCAGGGAGAAGATTTAAACGAGAAAGTGGAGATAAAAAAGAAAGAAGGAAAAGATTATATTATTGATGATGGTGTAATTGACTTTGCTGAAAGTTTTACATTTTTTTTCTTAAATAAATGGAGGAGAGAGTGAAGACATTTCTCAGGATTCTCTATGTTTTATAAATTAAGATTCAAATGTGCATGTTGGAAACTAAAAAGGTTTTTGCACTCTGTAGGAATTTTTCACATAAATAAATGAGTTGTCTCAAATCAAAAAGAAAACCGAGAGTAAAAATATCTCGTATGTTAAAAGAAAAGTAATAGGGTTATACAAAAAGGTACATGTTCGGTATGTGGCTCAAAAAAGAGTGAATTCATCACCAAACACAAACGAGGGAGAGACATACAAAAGTTTTTATCAGGAAGTAAATTTGCAATAACTGGAATACCAGGGGAATTACATCCACCAGGGTCTTCTTTCTATGGTCCAGGAACAAACTTGAATAAAAGATTAGATGAGGCTGACAATCTTAAACCGTGGAGCAAACCTATCAATAGGGTTGCTGAAGTGTGCATGAAGCATGATATTGATTACAGGAATAACACGACGTTGAAAGAAAAACATGAAACATATATATGAAGTATAATTTGTCTCTGATACAAAATCCAACCTTGAGAGAAAAAGTTGATAGGTTCATCGTGAAGAAGATGATCAGTGCTAAATTGAAACTTGGGCTTGGAAATTCAAAAAACTTATTGGCTCTAATGATGTCATTATGATTGAAGAGCAATTAGCTGATGAATTACATAAATCAATAATCACAAAGTTTCATAGAAGGAAGGTTTATTCCAAGGAAGTTGATTATATCTGGTCCGCTGATTTGATTGAACTCAATAATGATAAGGGGTACAAGTATGCTTTAATCGTTATTGATTTGAGGAGTGCATATGTGTGGGTTGTCCCTTTGAAAAACAAAACAGGAAATAGTCTTATGTTGGCTTTCCAACAGATATTCAATAAAAGCAAGAGAAAACTTAAAAAAATTGTGGACTGATGAGGGTAGAGAGGTCAACAACAAAACATTTATGAATTTTCTTAAAAATAACAACATTACATGATACAAAACCTTTAATGAAGGAAAAGTGGTTGTTATTGTGCGTTTTCATCGCACTTTAAAAGAGAGACTATATAAAAAATTCACTCAACTCGGTTTTCAACAATGGTTGTCTTTAATTCAGGACATTGTAGATAAGTACAACGATACGATTCATACCTCAACGAAAATTAAACCATCAGATACATTCACGAAATTAAAATATGAAAAAGAGATTCACGTCAGAAAGCTTAAGTTCAAAGTTGGTGATATTGTAAGAATATACAGGTGGAAATCTCATTTTGAAAAAGGTTATACCAAGCGATTAACAAATGAACTTTTAAAAATTGTTTATGTCATCGGGACAGTTCCTTGGACTTACAAACTATATGATTTAAAGGGGGAAGAGATTTTAGGTTCATTTTATTCACAGGAATTACAAAAGACAAAGATAAATTGAAATTTTTTTTTGGAAATGTCAGAAAGCCAAAGTTCAAAGTTGGTGATATTGTAAGAATATACAGGTGGAAATCTCATTTTGAAAAAGGTTATACCAAGCGATGGACAAATGAACTTTTAAAAATTGTTGATGTCGTCGGTACAGTTCCTTGGACTTACAAATTATGTGATTTAAAGGGGGAAGAGATTTTAGGTTCATTCTATTCACAGGAATTACAAAAGACAAAGATAAATTGAAATTTTTTTTGGACTCCACCCCTTTCTTAACTCCGTCCCTTTTTGACTCCGCCCACACAAGCCCCACCCACACAAACCCCACCTACAAAAGTCACATCCACACAAGCCCCACCCACACAAACCCCACCCACAAAAGCCCCACCCACACAAACCCCACCCACAAAAGCCACATCTACACAAGCCCCACCCACATAAGCCACATCCACACAAGCCCCACCCATGCAAGCCCCACCCACGCAAACCCCACTCACAAAAGCCCCACCCACGCAAACCCCACTCACAAAAGCCACATCCACACAAGCCCCACCCACATATGCCACATCCACATTCATCATATCCTGCTTGAAGAGATAAAGTGAATATACTCGATGGAAATGAATGTTAAAAGAAAATTAAATGAGTCTCAATTTTACATTTGCTTGTGTGGGAGGGAAGGGGATAGATGGGGAGGAAATGTCTCAATTTTACAATTGCTTGTGTGGGAGGGAAGGGGATAGGTGGGGAGGAAATGTCTCAATTTTACATTTGCTTGTGTGGGAGGGAAGGGGATAGGTGGGGAGGAAATGTCTCAATTTTACATTTGCTTGTGTGGGAGGGAAGGGGATAGGTGGGGAGGAAATGTCTCAATTTTACATTTGCTTGTGTGGGAGGGAAGGGGATAGGTGGGGAGGAAATGTCTCAATTTTACATTTGCTTGTGTGGGAGGGAAGGGGATAGGTGGGGAGGAAATGTCTCAATTTTACATTTGCTTGTGTGGGAGGGAAGGGGATAGGTGGGGAGGAAATGTCTCAATTTTACATTTGCTTGTGTGGGAAGGAAGGGGATAGGTGGGGAGGAAGTGTCTCAATTTTACATTTGCTTGTGTGGGAGGGAAGGGGATAGGTGGGGAGGAAATGTCTCAATTTTACATTTGCTTGTGTGGGAGGGAAGGGGATAGGTGGAGAGAAAATGAGTCTCCAATTTTGAGCTTTTGGGGCTTGGGTCAGAACGTTTTCCCTTTTTCCCCATTCATTTGAATGGGCGTCCCAGGAACCCCATTTATCATCCACTTCCATCGAATAGATTTTCGAGAAATATTCCTCATCGAAAAGTTGAATTGCTGATTGGGTGAAAGTAATGGATGAGTCTGCCAATCACAATTGAGAAAGCTGCTTGTTAGGAAGTCGTTTCTCTGAGGAAAATAAATACTTTGTTGGTCCATCTGTTACATTCAGGTACTGCACCCTCATCCGAACTAAGGCACTATGTGACGTACATTCCTCTCAGTTATTTATTTTAATCAAGACTGATTCTCGGTTGAGGTTGTTTGCATGTTATTATTTTGTTGTCCTCTGACCCTCTGGAGATGTAAAATCTCTGATTGCCATTATTTCATCATTCACAATGCCTTTTGCGAGAAGCTATCTGTAATATTAATAACTTTGATTTTGGCTTTTACGACATCCAACCATTGGGTTTACGGGATTGCTGGACTTCTGTTCTCAGAGATTCGTCCAGAAAGATTCAACAGCCTGAATGAAGTTGAAGTATTCTATAAAACTATTGTTAAAGTCCAAATGAGAACTTCCTGGACATGGTTTAGAAAGTCAAATAACTGCTCAAGCTAGGGAGTGATCGGAGAAATCAGAAGGCACGATATCGGATTTCCAAACTCCATGTAATAGATGAGAATTGACGTCAATACAATCAAGCCTCTCAAGTGAGATGTGGTTGTTCGAACGACGACGTGATGTGTGAGGCTGTTCAGAAGGGTGCTGTAAGCACCAAACATCATGGAGATTATATTTTGTGATAATGTTTGTGAAAAGCTTTGTGGTGGGTACATGGTTGGGGTTCCGGTCAGTCTCAATCACATGAATCATCAACAGGACTCTGCAGTTATAATTGCCACCGTTAATTAAACAAGTCTCCAAAATCCAGTGTTTGGAGGAATTTTTACCTTCACCTTAACTAATCAGCGGTAAAGTCGGTCCTTAACTAATCAGCTTCTCCACTGCTTACACCTGACTGTTTGCTTCCTCCAGGTCAGAATTGGTCTTAATTGCCGTGTCACACAAGCTTTTACAGTCCTGCACATCAATACTGTCATCAATATTGATAAACGGATCTGCACTCGTCTGATCTACTCTAGTTGTGACATCTGTGTGCTGTCACACCGTGGGAACATCACTGTAAAAACAGAACCAATCAGCACTATGGATTCCCTCGACTGTAACAAAGTTATCTCCCTCCAATTTTGTGCAGGTCTCTAACACCATTGGTGTCTCTCTAAAAACATCGATTTTAACATTTTGTACATTCACTGCGAGCAGCAACAGGGACAGTCTCGCTATTTTCTGCTGACAAGGATTCAGCATCACATTTTTCAGGGATAACATTTGCCAAAGTAACAGCAGGTTCATCACCAGTGGTGTGAAGGAAAGTCTTTAACAGGTGAAAACGTTTCACTTGCTTCGATAATCGGTAAAACAGTCTCTGCTGGAGATGGAGAAATGTCTATGTCCTCACCTCAAAGAGAGTGGGCCGAACTTGTATGTCTCAAGTATTGTACCAGGTGTATTCCAGGTAAGCCTCGCAAAGTGGCATCATTCACGACTGAGGGAACGTGACCTGTAGATTTCTTAATTGTAAATATTACCTTTTCCTGAGTTAAATGACCATCAGGAAAGGTCTTTCTCTTCGTTGATGAAACAAGGGTGAAACCATCCTAAATGTTTGATGTACTGTTTGGATAATCGGAATGGGAAGACTGCTCGTCATTAACAGATACGGAATTTGTTTCCTGGACAGTGGAAGAAGAAGATCCATGTTGACGAGGTTTGTTCCATTGTTCAATGAATTGGCCTTCGGGCAAGATCGTTCAAGGTGTCCAAAATTATCACATTCAAAACATTTCAAGGTGTCAGTGGATACACATAATTGTTACTCATGATTAGCAATTTTTAATTATAAAACAATGTTCAAAGTTATTTCAACATTAGATGGGGAAAGTACATTCGAAGCTTATCTCCTAAAAGATATCATGTGCTGAGCACGCTCATCATGGCAAGGTAAACGTAACACAGTAATTTGGGAAACCACAGGATCATAACGAGATAGTTGGGAGACCAGTCTCTCGTTTTTCAGAAAGGGAAGAACATTCGAGATAATGGCCTTAACGGATGGCATATCGAGGAGGAAGATGAGCACAAAGGATTCGTAATCTGTTGATAACCCAGTTGATTAGATTTTGTGGACCAGTACCACCTGATACAAAAATAACCACACGTTTGTTATAACCACAAATAACCACGCATGTGGTCATTCGCGAGGCTGCATGAATGCTATCGACACTGATCATGTTACTTGTAGCAATAACGAGATCCTGGACGCTGACCCCATTGTGTGGACCGCAAACTTCGCCATATTTATGGGTTCATGCTTCAGATGCCACATAATGGGAACAAACGATGCCATGTTTTTGGGTTAATGCTTTATATTCCACATAACAGGGATAAATGACTCCATATATAAATTCCTTCTTTGTATACAATGTCGAGGCTCATCTGAGAGCTAACACACACAACACACAGGGCGAGCACGAGACAAGAGTGGCAGCAGAGGGAAGACCAAAATAGTGGGGAACAGAGACATGAGGAGATCTGTGGAAGGGAGATAGATGGGGTGGGGTAGAAAAGGTAATCAAGATGGACACCACAGGGTCTTTCAGGAAGGAAAGCAGGGAATTTGAAGGAGGTGGGTTTGGAATGGATTAACAGGGGTGGAAAGATTGAGGTTTTGGATGGGGGAAAAAAAGATGATGGTGAACAGCTGTCTTGAAGACCTGGAGGGAAGAGTGGAATTGAAGAGAGTGTGGCAGTTTGTTCCAAAGGCGGGGAAATAGAGGAATGAAAGAGTGAAGGAGGTCAGTGATTCTTGATTTTTGTAGTTTTTGCAGAAGGGGATTGTTGGCGGACCTTAAACGCCCTGCCAAAATATTGTGGGGGGGGGGGGGGGTCATATCGCAGACAGAGCAAGGGCGGGGGGTCATATCGCAGACAGAGCAAGGGCGGGGGGGGTGAGGCCGGAGAGCTGATGGGAGAAGACAGAAAGACCACCCACCTGCCTGCGGTGAGAGAGTAAGAGACTCAAAGGCTCAGCCTCATCATGGGAGATACAAATGATCCTAAATATCATGGTTTCCACAACGTGAAGTCGAGAAAGGTGAGAGGCGGGAGCACCAGTCCAGAGAGGAAAGCAGTAATCCATCAGGCTGCAGACCAAAGATTTCTGTGGTCAAGAGATCATGTGTGCCAAGTAAAGGAAGGACTTTGCACGATGGAGGATGCCCATTCGGCGACTGGCTTTGGAGGCCAGCTTGGAAATGTGACTTTCGTAGGAAACATCATTGCAGATAATAAGACCAGAAGCTTGAATGAAAGGACTTCTTCAAGAGGATTGTTGAGAAAGTAGATGGGGGGGGGGTCCACACGGTTCTTTCGGAGAGACATAGCGGAAGCGTGATATTTGTCAGGATTGATATACATGTTCCACGTGTTGGACCAGCTTGTGATTTTATCCAGATCTGCAGAGAGTGAAGAAGCTGAGGGATGACAGATGGTACAGTTGAGGGAGGAGTCAGCAAAGAGATAAAGAGGATTTCCCAGAGAGTTGGAGAGATTATTGATGAAAATCAGAAAATTTACAGGGCCCAGAATGCCAACTTGAGGAACTGCATCCTGAACAAGAAGACGGGATGAGAGAACTCCATTCAGGACCACATGTTGGAGGTGACAGGAGAGGAAGTCTGCGAGCCATGCGTGGAGTTGACCTTGGAATACCATAGGAAGAGAGTTTGGTGATCAGGGCAGGGTGCCAGACCATGTCAAAAGCACATGATATGGCTCTGATTTCATGTCTGGCATAAAGGATCTCCTCAATTGTTGGGAAAGCAGAAGTAGCATAATCAGGGTAGAGTGACTTGGTATGAATCCAAACTGATGATCGGAAATCAAGCCATTAGAGGAGAGGAAGGATTTAATGTCTGAAGCGATGATGGATTCCATAACCGTGCTGATGTTTGGGAGAAGGCTGGTTGGTCTTTAGTTGCAAGGATATGTTTTTGCACCTTTATTATGAAGGGCAGTAATGTTTGCTGATTTCCTAGCAGATGGCAGATGACCTTGAGCAAATTAGAGGGTGAACAGAACAGAGAGAGGGTGAGCAAGAGCGGCAGATGAGGTATTTTGGACACGTGGGCTCATGCCATCTGGACCGATTGCAGAATCTGAGTTGAGGTTTGACAGCAAGGTTTCCATCTTGTCAGGAGAAAAGTACACAGGGTCCAGGGACAGCTGGGTGTGACTCGGTAAGGTGGGCACAGAAAGTGATGGGTTGTGGACACAAGATTTCGACATGGAGTTTAGGCATTCAGCCTTTTCACGTGCCGTGTCAGCTCTGCGGCCATTTGAGTTAAGGCAGTGGATGGAGGGGGAACATACACCAGAAACAGACTTAACAACATGCCACCAGGATTTGGAGGAGGGAGAGAGGTTTGAGAGTTCAGACTTGATATTAGAAAGATGTTGTTTTCTGGCTCTCCTGAGGGTAGATACACACTTGTTCCGAGCTTTAGGGAAGGAACTGAGATTACCCTCAGTTGAATTAGCTTTCCATGAGGTGAAGGCAAGTTGTTTCAGGACAACTGCCTCGCCATAAGCTTCAGTGTACCATGGGCAGGAGGAAGTGTAGGACAACTGAAGACGAGAGGGGATAAATCTGTGCATGAAAAAGAGCAAGTATCTTTGAAATAATTTCCAGGATGAGTTGATGTTGGAGAAAGTAGCGATGGGAGTCCAGTCTGGAAGTTTGATGGCTGTTTGGAGACCCTGCCAGTCGGCCTGAGTGAAATGCCAGACTCGACGGCAGTGAGGTGGTTCACTAATAACAGCCAGAGAGATGTCCACTTTGACAAGGACGTGGTCAGAAGACCCGATTGGAGCAGAGGAAGGACAGCAGATATTTTCAAGGAAATTTGTCAAAGTCAGGTCCAGAAGAGCTGAAGTACCATTGGTTGAGATCCGGTTCAGGAATTTGACCAATTCAGTCAGTCCCAATCAGTCGCAGAAGTCTTGCTGAAGTGTCATGTCAGATGAGAGAGGTACCCACACCGAACCAATAGGCATGATGGCGATTGAAATCACCATGTATGAGGAAAAGAGAGTTGGGATGAGAAGATTGAAGTTGGTCCATGTATTCGTAGAGCGAGATGTTCATGAGATGAGATCGGCAAGTGAGATCTCTCCTCTCCCTCTCCTCTCCCTCTCCACCCCTCTCTCTATCTCTCTCTCAACCCCCACCCTGACCCCTACCCTGACCCCTACCCTTCCCACTCTGTTAGGGGTCTGTAGGGCTCTGTAGCATGTATGAATCAGATTCGGAGTATATATATACATATATATATATATATATATATATATATATATATATATATATATATATATATATATACATATACATATACATGTATATATATGTATATATATATATATATATATATATATATATATATATATATATATATATATATATATATATATATATATATATACATATATACATATATATATATATATACATACATATACATATACATATATATATACATATACATATACATATACATATACATATATATATATATATATATATATATATATATATATATATATATATATATATATATATATATATATATATATATATATATATATATATATATATATATATATATATATATATATATATATATATATATATATATATATATATATACATATATATATATATATATATATACATATATATATATATATATATATATATATATATATATATATATATATATATATATATATATATATATATATATATATATATATATATATATATATATATATATATATATATATATATATATATATATATACATATACATATACATATATATATAAATATATATACATATACATACATATATATATACATATACATATATATATATATATATATATATATATATATATATATATATATATATATATATATATATATATATATATATATATATATACATATACATATACATATATATATATATATACATATACATATATATATATATATATATATATATATATACAGATATATATACAGATATATATATATATATATATATATATATATATACATATATAAATATATATATATATATATATATATATATATATATATATATATATATATATATATATATATATATATATATATATATATATATATATATATATATATATATATATATATATATATATATATATACATATATATATATATATATATATATATATATATATATATACATATATACATATATATATATATATATATATATATATATATATATATATATACATATATATATATATATATATATATATACATATATATATATATACATATATATATATATATATATATATATATATATATATAATATATACATATATACATATATATATATATTTGAGGAAATTGTCACAAGAGGATCGAGTAAAACTGAAAACGACAGCCTGGACACCATTTGCTCGAGTTCCACATTGTTTCCATCACAGATCTCCATGCTGACTGGATCAGAGGGGAAGCGTTTCGCACCGTATCCAGTCAGGAGAGAGATTCGTGGTTTCCATGGATACCGCCACGTTGTGAAGCGACGCTGAGCGCTCCGTTCTGTGGAGTGCTTGTTCGCCTGCTTTAAATCAAGCAAGCCGCTTGGCGAGCGTTAGCAATCTGCTCGCTTACGGAACACGCTGACGGAGTTTGGTTCCCGTTTTAAAATCGATCTGTTAAAAGCAATTCGAACCGTCCATCGATCGGAGGAACGTCCTCAGACCAGTCGGCTCGCTTCGCGGGAAGAGATATTCTGAGGAAACGACTCGGCCCGCCATCTTGTTTCCACGAGCACTCCCTGTTGGCGCGGTTTCCATGGTGACCAGTGTTTCTCCTGGGACCGTGATTAACCCCTTCAGGTCGTCCGGCAGATTGGAAGGTGTTTTGATTTTTCTTTTTATTCCACCTGCGTGTAAAATAACGGATAAAATAAACACCTGTGTGTAATGTGATTGCACTCTTGTATCCACAGGAAAAAGGCTCGATAAAAATAAAATAATTATAGTTATAATTATTATTTGTGGTAAATACTGCACGAGTTATTATAGCTGTGCTTGTACTTTGATCGGATTTGTGCGAGGAAAACGTGTTCGTGTTGTCATGACGGTGACGTCACAGACGGATGGTGACGTCACAGAGGTCGTTCTAATTCATTGTCCGCTCCCAGGGTTTGTCCCCTCACCTCTTCGAGTCCTCGAGTGACCATGGACTTCGGACGTGTTTTCATGACCTCCTTGTTCGTTATCAATTTATTGATATTTTTCCATCAACGTTTCTCTCAACCGGTGAGTTTGTTGTTTAATCATCACTGTGTCGTTTGAACATCGAGTTGGGGAAGGAGTTTGGACGTTGGACAGGGCACCGGCACACAAGGGCCTACTGTGCGTGTTCGTGGGAATGTAAACTGCCCACCTGGTGCTGCTTCCCATTTCGAAATCTTTCTCCAAGAAGACGTAAAGCCTGCCGTCCCGTCGGTACTTCATTTTGTTGATGTTCCACATCCTGGTCTGTATCTTTAGAAAAGAGTCGGCCATTGTGTGCCGGTGACCTTGGGTCTGAAATTCCCTCCATGATCGAAGTGACGTCACAATATTTCCTTGCTCTCACCTTCAGGGCAATTACTGGGGATATGATAGTGTACGTTCGAAATGTCCCGAATCCTCACTTTGTCTAACTCTGTGTATTTTCTGTCCTGTTGTCCGTCACACAGGAACAAGGAGGATATTCCGATTATATTTGGGGGAGGTTCTTTCAGCTCCTTCCACATTCTTTTCGTCCTTCTCAGGTATGATGTCACTCCCCCATCAACGCAGTTGCTGTGAATCTTAGGATGAGTCGATTTCTGGAATGTTCGGACATTTTAAAGGGTGTTCGACCTGGAGGATCCACATGAACCTGTTTACCTGGGAGTTTCATTCACCTGAGCCCCGTGGACCTCACCTGGATACCTGGAAGTGATTTCTGTGAACAACCAGGATCGCTCAGGTGATGGTTCAGGTTCTCCTGTTTGGACCTCCTTGTGTATGTTTGATTGTTAACCGATTATAAACCACCTTTCTGGTGATTCACAAGACAGTCGTCGATTGCTCCCTTGAGTCCAACATCCTTTCGATGAAACTCAGAGCCGGTTGTCCCAACTGCCTGTACTGACTTGTGAACCTTTTAGATCCAGTGGTACCTTTTCGAAGAGAGTAGGCAATTGGGTGCCGGTACCTTGGGACCGAACCTGCATTGGAATGATCTACCTGGAAAGGTGGTTACATTTGCCTGCATTGAGCCTCAGCTTCGAGTGGATTCCCGAAATCTTGATCAGATATTAGAATATAATCAACTCGTGTTGTTTAAATTATATTAATTCTTTAAAATTTTTAACTTTTGCTTGAAATTTCCACTTTGGGATCCATAATGGAAAACTTTCCATCATGTGATGTGTTGTTTGTATTTTCTTTCAGTATCATGGAGGTTCCTGGTTCTTGAACCTGTACGAAGGTAAGTACCTTTGATTCTTCCTGTCCGCTTGTCTTGTTCTATCTACATATTATTAGTTTGCATCAATTTTATCGATAAGGCCAAAAAAAAAAAAAATGTTGCATTTGCGTAACCTGCCCGACCCTACGTTTTTTTTTTTTGTTTTTTTGCTATCGAAAAATTTTGCCGACCCTATTTTATTGCTATTTTTGTTGTTTTGCTATCGTTTTCAAGTATCTTGTTGATTGCGATCGCGATCGCAAAAACCCGGAAGTGTTTCGGACAGAACCCGCCGACAAAAAGGGTGGTACTCGAGCCGGGGGAGATTTTGGGAGGGATTTATTAGGAAAAAAAAAATAAAAAGATCCCGACCGACCTACCTTATTTTTCAGTGACCCGTTACGCCAATGCAACATTTTTTTTTTTGGCCTAAACAGCATCCAATAAATGGGAATATCGTTCTCTTTTGGGATTCCTTGGGTTGATCATCCTTTCTCGAAGCTCATCGCATGCTCGTTCATCATTTAGCTCGTAATGGGGGTCCACGACGATCCTTGACCATGTTGTGGAACGTAGACCACCGAGGTCCTCGTGTGAGTGGGATGAAAAAGGACTCTCGTGAAGATTCCTGTCCACACCAAGTTGAGGATTATATTGTTGTGGTTGACGAAATTCGCAAACCACCATTCAGGTCCCTTAGGTGAGATATCTCTGTAAGTATATGTGTAGTTACGCCCAAACCCGTTGTTTCGAGGGAATAAATGTCATTCATTCGGGCTGCGACCCTTCTAGATAGCCGTTTTTCTTTTACTATCTTTATTTTGGACCAGCCGCCATTACTACCATTACTACCACCACCAACCACGTCTCAACAGCCATCACACAACAACCACCAACCGCAACGCCGCTTCACAACCACAACCACGACCTTTGCCGTCACATCTCGCTCTCGCAACCATCGCATCACCGCCATTCCCGCGCCGCTTGTGGACACCGATCCTGGTCTCGTGCAGGGCGCGCGCCGAGCGGCGGGTGCAAAAACACCAGCCTTTCCGAAGAAATCGGATCAAAAACGATTCATGCCCACTTCTGTTCCGTCCTATCAGCGAGCATGGGGCGATTTGGCCCCGCCTCCAGGTGCGTCGGAGTATAATCGCTATATGCAGATTCGCGGATCAAAAATCATTCACGCCCACTTTTCCTCTGTCCAATGGGGAGCCAGCCGGAGGTAAAGGGTCGAAGGTGAAGGAGCGAAGCCACGGGGGGCTAAAAGGGCCGCGTTCGCTCGCCAAAAAGGCAGTTGAGTTGGGAAGAGTCGGAGTAGTTGAGTTGGGAAGAGTCGGAGTAGTTGAGTCAGTCAAGGAGAGTTGAGAAGAGAAGAGAAGAGTCAGAGAAAGCAGTTGGACGGAGCTGAGAAGAGTGGAGAGTGGGAGAGTTGGAGAGGTGGCGGCGGCGAAGGCAGTCGAGAGGGCGCTCGTGTCAGAGTCGGGGAGCTGCGGAGAGGGGAGGCCGGTAACGCGACCGAGGTCGCGGTGGAGACGCTCGTCGCGGGACCCAAGCCAGCGAGATATCCTCATTCCCCCGAGCATCAACAACCCCCTCCTGTTTCCCCCCGCGCTGAGATAGTGTGAGAAGGGGGCCCCGTTCCCACCCCATTTCCAGGCAGTGCCAGCGAGGCCCGCGGAGTCGGGGCGCCACCGCCATTTTGCGGCTCATCACCAGACGGGTAGGCTCGACGCGGTCTCGGCCCCAGGCCCGTCTGCCCCCTTGTAGTTGAGGGTGGTCCCTTTTTCTTTTGCTTTGAGTATATGTGTTGTCGGCGCCGTCTGTGAAGTAAAACTGTATGTGTTGCCATGTGCTCGGTAGTCGGTAGTAGATCTGCAGTGTGTTTTTCTTTTGTTACATTTGCTTTTTGTGCAGAATTGTTGTGTTTCTTCTATTTTTACATTTGCTTTTGGTGTATAATTGTATACGTGTGCTTTCCGTTTGCCGCGGAATAAATGTGCTTTATGTTGAACTGTTTTTCCCGTTTCGCTTCGTCTTTTCCTTTATTGAATCTCCATCTTACTTCACGTAAAGGGTTGGTCGTGGGCTAAATACGCCCAATAATTAATTAATCGAACCGTCGAGGTTGACGATAACACCGCTCGGTTATCGCGATAGTACGGAACGGGTCGCTTAAAGTGGCCCGTGTCCGAAGTCGACCTGCGGCGAGGTGCGATCGCCCGGTCTACCCTCCGTGTGGGTACTTAGGTAGGTCAAATTTGGCGAGCAACCCTATCCCACACGGGGGGCCGATTGGCACGATCGTGGTGAGGCCGAAAGGCCCACCCGTGACTAGTTCCCGGCGTTAGTCCGAGAGGGTCACGACGGGATTGTCCGTCCGGTGGGCGACGTGCCGCGATTCGAGTTACGTGGCCGTTCGCACGCCGGCGGGCGCGAATCCGCAACAATATTATTTGTGCTCATGATTATCTTCTCTGTTGTTTATTGTTCCACACCGTTCACAATTGTTCCACACCAGTCACGAATCACGGGGTCAGCGAGGGTGGCTTTTTTGGAACGTGTTCATTTCGATCAGAGAGGGCGCGGAGAGAGAAAGCGTTATGACACAAATTGATGGAATGTGGGAAACACTTCCACTCCAGATACATTGTAACCTCATCATGCTCATTCATACCACCATCTGACCAATGGTGGACAACTCATGACGTTTTGCTCTCGGTACTCAGGTTGTGTGGGTGTGGGAAGTTTGTGCAAGGAAGGCAACTGATTGGAAAGACGGGGGAAGGGCATTGGGGTTAGAGTCTATTTACATATTACATCGGAATTGGGAGGAGGTGTGAATTCATGGAAATAGAAATGAAATCAAGACTAGTGGAAGGTACACCTGCACACACCTACTGTTCCTTATTATGATCTGCAAACAATTGAAAACATCATCTCAGTTGGGCTGTGTTCCCAAATGAGGAAACAAACGTGAAATAACTTTCAATCACAGGTGTTATCTTCAATAGATTTCTGGTTTATGTTTATTTATTCACAAGCAAATGCAGCCCATCGCTTCACTGATGGGGAAAGTAAGGAGGTGGAGGAAGAGAGGGAAGAAGAGAGGAGGGAGGGGAGAGACAGAAGGGAAAAGAGAGGAGGTACGGTGGGGCTAGAAAGGAGGTACGGTGGGGACAGAGAGGAGGGACCGAGGGGACAGAGAGGAGGGACGGTGGGGACAGAGAGGAGGTACGGTGGGGAGAGAGAGGAGGTACGGTGGGGACAGAGAGTAGGGATGGAAGGGAGAGAGGAGGGATGGTGGGGATAGAGAGGAGGGACGGTGGGGATCGAAAGGATGTACGGAGGGGATAGAGAGGAGGGATGGAGGGGAGAGAGAGAGAGAAGGGAGTGAGGGGAGAGATAGAGAGACAGAGAGAGGAGAGAGACAGACAGAGAGAGAGAGAGACACAGAGAGAGAGACAGAGAGACAGAGAGACAGAGAGACAGAGAGACAGAGAGACAGAGAGACAGAGAGACAGAGAGACAGAGAGACAGAGAGAGAGAGAGAGAGAGAGAGAGAGAGAGAGAGAGAGAGAGACAGAGAGAGAGAGAGACAGAGAGACAGAGAGAGAGAGAGACAGAGAGAGAGAGAGAGAGAGAGACAGAGAGAGAGAGAGAGAGAGAGAGAGAGAGAGAGAGAGAGAGAGAGAGAGAGAGAGAGAGAGAGAGAGAGAGAGAGAGAGAGACACACGGACACACACGGACACACACAGACACACAGACAGACACGGACGGACAGACGCGGACGGACACAGACGGACAGACGCGGACAGACACAGACGGACAGACGCGGACAGACACAGACGCGGACAGACGCGGACAGACGCGGACAGACACAGACGGACAGACGCGGACAGACACAGACGGACAGATGCGGACAGACACAGACGGACAGACGCGGACAGACACAGACGGACAGACACAGACGGACAGACGCGGACAGACACAGACGCGGACAGACACAGACGGACAGACGGACAGACGGACAGACGGACAGACACAGACGGCCAGACACAGACGGACAGACACAGACACAGACGGACAGACACAGACACAGACACAGACACAGACACAGACACAGACGGACAGACACAGACGGACAGACACAGACACAGACACAGACACAGACGGACAGACACAGACACAGACACAGACACAGACACAGACGGACAGACGGACAGACACAGACACAGACGGACAGACACAGACACAGACGGACAGACACAGACACAGACGGACAGAAACAGACACAGACGGACAGACACAGACGGACAGGGACAGACACAGACGGACAGACACAGACGGACAGGGACAGACACAGACGGACAGGGACAGAGACGGACAGACACAGACGGACAGGGACAGAGACGGACAGACACAGACACAGACGGACAGACAGACGGACAGACGGACAGACACAGATGGACAGACACAGACACAGACGGACAGACGGACACAGACGGACAGACACAGACACAGACGGACAGACAAAGACGGACAGACACAGACAGACGGACAGACACAGACAGACGGACAGACACAGACAGACGGACAGACACAGACACAGACAGATAGACGGACAGACACAGACAGACGGACAGACACAGACAGACGGACAGACACAGACACAGACACAGACGGACAGACACAGACAGACGGACAGACACAGACACAGACACAGACGGACAGACGGACAGACACAGACACAGACACAGATGGACAGACACAGACAGACGGACAGACACAGACACAGACAGATGGACGGACAGACACAGACACAGACGGACAGACACAGACACAGACGGACAGACACAGACAGACGGACAGACACAGACACACACAGACGGAGAGAAACAGACACAGACGGACAGACACAGACGGACAGGGACAGACACAGACGGACAGGGACAGAGACGGACAGACACAGACACAGACGGACAGACGGACAGACACAGATGGACAGGGACAGAGACGGACAGACACAGACACAGACGGACAGACACAGACGGACAGACGGACAGACACAGACGGACAGACACAGACGGACACAGACGGACAGACACAGACACAGACACAGACGGACAGACAAAGACGGACAGACACAGACACAGACACAGACGGACGGACAGACACAGACAGACGGACAGACACAGACAGACGGACAGACACAGACACAGACGGATAGACGGACAGACACAGACAGACGGACAGACACAGACAGACGGACAGACACAGACACAGACACAGACGGACAGACACAGACAGACGGACAGACACAGACACAGACACAGACGGACAGACACAGACACAGACACAGACGGACGGACAGACACAGACACAGACGGACAGACACAGACACAGACGGACAGACACAGACACAGACGGACAGACACAGACACAGACGGACAGACACAGACAGACGGACAGACACAGACACAGACGGACAGACACAGACGGACAGACACAGACGGACAGACACAGACGGACGGACAGACACAGACACAGACACAGACGGACGGACAGACAAGACACAGACGGACGGACAGACACAGACGGACGGACAGACACGGACAGACACAGACACAGACGGACAGACACAGACACAGACGGACAGACACAGACACAGACTGACAGACACAGACACAGACTGACAGACACAGACGGACAGACACAGACGGACAGACACAGACGGACAGACACAGACGGACAGACACAGACGGACAGACACAGACGGGAGAGAGAGGAGGGAAGGATAGAAGAGAGAGGAAGGATGGAGGGGAGAGAGAGCGAAGGAGAGAGGGAGGGAGGGAGGGGAGGGATGGAGGGGCGAGAGAGAGAGAGAGGAGGGATGGTGCAGATCGAGAGGAGGGACGGAGGAGAGATAGAGGAGGGATGGAGGGGAGAGAGAGAGGAGGGACAGAGGAGAGAGAGGAGGGACAGAGGAGAGAGAGGAGGGACAGAGGGGAGAGAGAGGAGGGACAGAGGGGAGAGAGAGGAGGGACAGAGGGGAGAGAGAGAGAGGATGGAGGGAGGGGAGAGAGAGGAGGGAGGGGAGAGAGGAAGGATGGAGGGGAGAGAGCGAAGGAGAGGAGAGAGGGAGGGGAGGGATGGAGGAGAGAGAGAGAGGAGGGACGGTGGGGATCGAAAGGATGTACGGAGGGGATCGAGAGGAGGAATGGACGGGAGAGAGAGGACGGGGAGAGAGAGAGAGGATGGAGGGAGGGGAGATAGAGGAGGGAGGGAAGGGAGAGAGAGGAGGGACGGTGGGGATCGAAAGTATGTACAGAGGGCATAGAGAGGAGGGATGGAGGGGGGGGAGAGAGAGAGAGAGAGAGAGAGAGAGAGAGAGAGAGAGAGAGAGAGAGAGAGAGAGAGAGAGAGAGAGAGAGAGAGAGAGAGAGAGAGAGAGAGAGAGAGAGAGAGACACACACACGGACACACACAGACACACAGACAGACACGGACGGACAGACGCGGACGGACACAGACGGACAGACGCGGACAGACACAGACGGACAGACGCGCACAGACACAGACGCGGACAGACGCGGACAGACGCGGACAGACACAGACGGACAGACGCGGACAGACACAGACGGACAGATGCGGACAGACACAGACGGACAGACGCGGACAGACACAGACGGACAGACGCGGACAGACACAGACAGACAGACACAGACGGACAGACGCGGACAGACACAGACGCGGACAGACACAGACGGACAGACGGACAGACGGACAGACGGACAGACACAGACGGCCAGACACAGACGGACAGACACAGACACAGACGGACAGGGACAGACACAGACACAGACACAGACACAGACACAGACACAGACGGACAGACACAGACACAGACACAGACGGACAGACACAGACACAGACACAGACACAGACGGACAGACACAGACACAGACACAGACGGACAGACACAGACACAGACACAGACGGACAGACGGACAGACACAGACACAGACGGACAGACACAGACACAGACGGACAGACGGACAGACACAGACACAGACGGACAGAAACAGACACAGACGGACAGACACAGACGGACAGGGACAGACACAGACGGACAGACACAGACGGACAGGGACAGACACAGACGGACAGGGACAGAGACGGACAGACACAGACGGACAGGGACAGAGACGGACAGACACAGACACAGACGGACAGACAGACGGACAGACGGACAGACACAGATGGACAGACACAGACACAGACGGACAGACGGACACAGACGGACAGACACAGACACAGACGGACAGACAAAGACGGACAGACACAGACAGACGGACAGACACAGACAGACGGACAGACACAGACAGACGGACAGACACAGACACAGACACAGACGGACAGACACAGACAGACGGACAGACACAGACACAGACACAGACACAGACGGACAGACGGACAGACACAGACACAGACACAGATGGACAGACACAGACAGACGGACAGACACAGACACAGACAGATGGACGGACAGACACAGACACAGACGGACAGACACAGACACAGACGGACAGACACAGACAGACGGACAGACACAGACACACACAGACGGACAGAAACAGACACAGACGGACAGACACAGACGGACAGGGACAGACACAGACGGACAGGGACAGAGACGGACAGACACAGACACAGACGGACAGACGGACAGACACAGATGGACAGGGACAGAGACGGACAGACACAGACACAGACGGACAGACACAGACGGACAGACGGACAGACACAGACGGACAGACACAGACGGACACAGACGGACAGACACAGATACAGACACAGACGGACAGACAAAGACGGACAGACACAGACACAGACACAGACGGACGGACAGACACAGACAGACGGACAGACACAGACAGACGGACAGACACAGACACAGACGGATAGACGGACAGACACAGACAGACGGACAGACACAGACAGACGGACAGACACAGACACAGACACAGACGGACAGACACAGACAGACGGACAGACACAGACACAGACACAGACGGACAGACACAGACACAGACACAGACGGACGGACAGACACAGACACAGACGCACAGACACAGACACAGACGGACAGACACAGACACAGACGGACAGACACAGACACAGACGGACAGACACAGACAGACGGACAGACACAGACACAGACGGACAGACACAGACGGACAGACACAGACGGACAGACACAGACGGACGGACAGACACAGACACAGACACAGACGGACGGACAGACAAGACACAGACGGACGGACAGACACAGACGGACGGACAGACACGGACAGACACAGACACAGACGGACAGACACAGACACAGACGGACAGACACAGACAGACGGACAGACACAGACACAGACGGACAGACACAGACGGACAGACACAGACGGACAGACACAGACGGACAGACACAGACACAGACACAGACGGACAGACAGACACAGACGGGAGAGAGAGGAGGGAAGGATAGAAGAGAGAGGAAGGATGGAGGGGAGAGAGAGCGAAGGAGAGAGGGAGGGAGGGGAGGGATGGAGGGGCGAGAGAGAGAGAGAGGAGGGATGGTGCAGATCGAGAGGAGGGACGGAGGGGAGATAGAGGAGGGATGGAGGGGAGAGAGAGAGGAGGGACAGAGGAGAGAGAGGAGGGACAGAGGAGAGAGAGGAGGGACAGAGGGGAGAGAGAGGAGGGACAGAGGGGAGAGAGAGGAGGGACAGAGGGGAGAGAGAGAGAGGATGGAGGGAGGGGAGAGAGAGAGGAGGGAGGGGAGAGAGGAAGGATGGAGGGGAGAGAGCGAAGGAGAGGAGAGAGGGAGGGGAGGGATGGAGGAGAGAGAGAGAGGAGGGACGGTGGGGATCGAAAGGATGTACGGAGGGGATCGAGAGGAGGAATGGACGGGAGAGAGAGGACGGGGGAGAGAGAGAGAGGATGGAGGGAGGGGAGATAGAGGAGGGAGGGAAGGGAGAGAGAGGAGGGACGGTGGGGATCGAAAGTATGTACAGAGGGCATAGAGAGGAGGGATGGAGGGGGGGGGGAGAGAGAGAGAGAGAGAGAGAGAGAGAGAGAGAGAGAGAGAGAGAGAGAGAGAGAGAGAGAGAGAGAGAGAGAGAGAGAGAGAGAGAGAGAGAGAGAGAGAGAGAGAGAGAGAGAGAGAGAGAGAGAGAGAGAGAGAGAGAGAGAGAGAGAGAGAGAGAGAGAGAGAGAGAGAGAGAGAGACACACACACGGACACACACAGACACACAGACAGACACGGACGGACAGACGCGGACGGACACAGACGGACAGACGCGGACAGACACAGACGGACAGACGCGGACAGACACAGACGCGGACAGACGCGGACAGACGCGGACAGACACAGACGGACAGACGCGGACAGACACAGACGGACAGATGCGGACAGACACAGACGGACAGACGCGGACAGACACAGACGGACAGACGCGGACAGACACAGACAGACAGACACAGACGGACAGACGCGGACAGACACAGACGGACAGACGGACAGACGGACAGACGGACAGACACAGACGGCCAGACACAGACGGACAGACACAGACACAGACGGACAGACACAGACACAGACACAGACACAGACACAGACACAGACACAGACGGACAGACACAGACACAGACACAGACGGACAGACACAGACACAGACACAGACACAGACGGACAGACACAGACACAGACACAGACGGACAGACACAGACACAGACACAGACGGACAGACGGACAGACACAGACACAGACGGACAGACACAGACACAGACGGACAGACGGACAGACACAGACACAGACGGACAGAAACAGACACAGACGGACAGACACAGACGGACAGGGACAGACACAGACGGACAGACACAGACGGACAGGGACAGACACAGACGGACAGGGACAGAGACGGACAGACACAGACGGACAGGGACAGAGACGGACAGACACAGACACAGACGGACAGACAGACGGACAGACGGACAGACACAGATGGACAGACACAGACACAGACGGACAGACGGACACAGACGGACAGACACAGACACAGACGGACAGACAAAGACGGACAGACACAGACAGACGGACAGACACAGACAGACGGACAGACACAGACAGACGGACAGACACAGACACAGACAGATAGACGGACAGACACAGACAGACGGACAGACACAGACAGACGGACAGACACAGACACAGACACAGACGGACAGACACAGACAGACGGACAGACACAGACACAGACACAGACGGACAGACGGACAGACACAGACACAGACACAGATGGACAGACACAGACAGACGGACAGACACAGACACAGACAGATGGACGGACAGACACAGACACAGACGGACAGACACAGACACAGACGGACAGACACAGACAGACGGACAGACACAGACACACACAGACGGACAGAAACAGACACAGACGGACAGACACAGACGGACAGGGACAGACACAGACGGACAGGGACAGAGACGGACAGACACAGACACAGACGGACAGACGGACAGACACAGATGGACAGGGACAGAGACGGACAGACACAGACACAGACGGACAGACACAGACGGACAGACGGACAGACACAGACGGACAGACACAGACGGACACAGACGGACAGACACAGACACAGACACAGACGGACAGACAAAGACGGACAGACACAGACACAGACACAGACGGACGGACAGACACAGACAGACGGACAGACACAGACAGACGGACAGACACAGACACAGACGGATAGACGGACAGACACAGACAGACGGACAGACACAGACAGACGGACAGACACAGACACAGACACAGACGGACAGACACAGACAGACGGACAGACACAGACACAGACACAGACGGACAGACACAGACACAGACACAGACGGACGGACAGACACAGACACAGACGCACAGACACAGACACAGACGGACAGACACAGACACAGACGGACAGACACAGACACAGACGGACAGACACAGACAGACGGACAGACACAGACACAGACGGACAGACACAGACGGACAGACACAGACGGACAGACACAGACGGACGGACAGACACAGACACAGACACAGACGGACGGACAGACAAGACACAGACGGACGGACAGACACAGACGGACGGACAGACACAGACACAGACGGACAGACACAGACACAGACGGACAGACACAGACAGACGGACAGACACAGACACAGACGGACAGACACAGACGGACAGACACAGACGGACAGACACAGACACAGACACAGACACAGACACAGACGGGAGAGAGAGGAGGGAAGGATAGAAGAGAGAGGAAGGATGGAGGGGAGAGAGAGCGAAGGAGAGAGGGAGGGAGGGGAGGGATGGAGGAGCGAGAGAGAGAGAGAGGAGGGATGGTGCAGATCGAGAGGAGGGACGGAGGGGAGATAGAGGAGGGATGGAGGGGAGAGAGAGAGAGGAGGGACATAGGGGAGAGAGAGGAGGGACAGAGGAGAGAGAGGAGGGACAGAGGGGAGAGAAAGGAGGGACAGAGGGGAGAGAGAGGAGGGACAGAGGGGAGAGAGAGAGAGGATGGAGGGAGGGAGAGAGAGGAGGGAGGGGAGAGAGGAAGGATGGAGGGGAGAGAGCGAAGGAGAGGAGAGAGGGAGGGGAGGGATGGAGGAGAGAGAGAGAGGAGGGACGGTGGGGATCGAAAGGATGTACGGAGGGGATCGAGAGGAGGAATGGAGGGGAGAGAGAGGACGGGGAGAGAGAGAGAGGATGGAGGGAGGGGAGATAGAGGAGGGAGGGAAGGGAGAGAGAGGAGGGACGGTGGGGATCGAAAGTATGTACAGAGGGCATAGAGAGGAGGGATGGAGGGGGAGAGAGAGAGAGAGAGAGAGAGAGAGAGAGAGAGAGAGAGAGAGAGAGAGAGAGAGAGAGAGAGAGAGAGAGAGAGAGAGAGAGAGAGAGAGAGAGAGAGAGAGAGAGAGAGAGAGGATGGACGGAGGAGAGAGAGAGAGGAGGGAAGGATGGGAGAGAGAGAGAGGAAGGATGGAGGGAGGGATGAAGGGAGGGAGGAGAGAGAGAGGAGGGATGGTGGGGATCAAAGGATGTAGGAGGGGAGAGAGAGGAGGGATGGAGGGGAGAGGGAGAGGAGGGACGCAAGGGAGAGAGAGGAGGGAGGGAGAGAGAGAGGAGGGAAGGATGGAATGGGAGAGAGGAAGGATGGAGGGGAGAGAAGGAGGGGAGGGATGGAAGAGAGAGAGAGAGAGAGAGAGAGAGAGAGAGAGAGAGAGAGAGAGAGAGAGAGAGAGAGAGAGAGAGAGAGAGAGAGAGAGAGAGAGAGAGAGAGAGAGAGAGAGAGAGAGAGAGAGAGAGAGAGAGAGAGAGAGACGGAGGAGAGAGAGGACGGAGGAGAGAGAGGACGGAGGAGAGAGAGGACGGAGGAGAGAGAGGACGGACGAGCGAGAGGACGGAGGAGAGAGAGGACGGAGGAGAGAGAGGACGGAGGAGAGAGAGGACGGAGGAGAGAGAGGACGCAGGAGAGAGAGGACGGAGGAGAGAGAGGTCTGAGGAGGGAGAGGACGGAGGAGAGAGTGGACGGAGGAGAGAGTGGACGGAGGAGAGAGTGGACGGAGGAGAGAGTGGACGGAGGAGAGAGTGGACGGAGGAGAGAGAGGAGGGACAGAGGGGAGAGAGAGGAGGGAAGGATGGGAGAGAGAGGAAGGATGGAGGGGAGAGAGAGCAAAGGGGAGAGAGAGATGAGGGAAGGATGGGAGAGAGAGGGAGGATGGAGGGGAGAGAGAACAAAGGAGAGAGGGAGGGAGGGAGGAATGGAGGAGAGAGAGAGGAGGGACGGTGGGGATCGAAAGGATGTACGGAGGGGATTGAGAAGAGGGACGGAGGGGAGAGGAGGAGGGACGGAGGGGGAGAGAGAGAGGATGGAGGGAGGGGAGAGAGAGATTAGGGAGAGAGGAGAGAGGAGGGAGGGGAGAGAGGAGGGGAGGGATGGAGGAGAGAGAGAGAGGAGGGATGGTGGGGGATAGAGAGAGATGATGGAGGGAGGGGAGAGAGAGGAGGGAGAGAGGGGAGAGAGGGGAGAGAGGGAGAGAGGGAGAGAGAGGGAGAGAGAGAGAGAGAGAGAGAGAGAGAGAGAGAGAGAGAGAGAGAGAGAGAGAGAGAGAGAGAGAGAGAGAGAGAGAGAGAGAGAGAGAGAGAGAGAGAGAGAGAGAGAGAGAGAGAGAGAGAGAGAGAGAGAGAGAGAGAGAGAGAGAGAGAGAGAGAGAGAGACACACAGACACACAGACAGACACAGACGCGGACAGACGCGGACAGACACAGACGGACAGACGCGGACAGACACAGACGGACAGACGCGGACAGACACAGACGGACAGACGCGGACAGACACAGACAGACAGACACAGACAGACAGACACAGACGGACAGACGCGGACAGACACAGACGCGGACAGACACAGACGGACAGACGGACAGACGGACAGACGGCCAGACACAGACGGACAGACACAGACGGACAGACACAGACACAGACGGACAGACACAGACACAGACACAGACACAGACACAGACACAGACACAGACACAGACACAGACGGACAGACACAGACGGACAGACACAGACACAGACACAGACGGACAGACACAGACACAGACACAGACGGACAGACACAGACACAGACACAGACGGACAGACGGACAGACACAGACACAGACGGACAGACGGACAGACACAGACACAGACGGACAGACACAGACACAGACGGACAGACGGACAGACACAGACACAGACGGACAGAAACAGACACAGACGGACAGACACAGACGGACAGGGACAGACACAGACGGACAGACACAGACGGACAGGGACAGACACAGACGGACAGGGACAGAGACGGACAGACACAGACGGACAGGGACAGAGACGGACAGACACAGACACAGACGGACAGACAGACGGACAGACGGACAGACACAGATGGACAGACACAGACACAGACGGACAGACACAGACACAGACGGACAGACACAGACAGACGGACAGACACAGACAGACGGACAGACACAGACACAGACAGATAGACGGACAGACACAGACAGACGGACAGACACAGACAGACGGACAGACACAGACACAGACACAGACGGACAGACACAGACAGACGGACAGACACAGACACAGACACAGACACAGACGGACAGACGGACAGACACAGACACAGACACAGATGGACAGACACAGACAGACGGACAGACACAGACACAGACAGACGGACGGACAGACACAGACACAGACGGACAGACACAGACACAGACGGACAGACACAGACAGACGGACAGACACAGACACACACAGACGGACAGAAACAGACACAGACGGACAGACACAGACGGACAGGGACAGACACAGACGGACAGGGACAGAGACGGACAGACACAGACACAGACGGACAGACGGACAGACACAGATGGACAGGGACAGAGACGGACAGACACAGACACAGACGGACAGACACAGACACAGACGGACAGACACAGACGGACAGACGGACAGACACAGACGGACAGACACAGACGGACAGACACAGACGGACACAGACGGACAGACACAGACACAGACACAGACGGACAGACAAAGACGGACAGACACAGACACAGACGGACGGACAGACACAGACAGACGGACAGACACAGACAGACGGACAGACACAGACACAGACGGATAGACGGACAGACACAGACAGACGGACAGACACAGACAGACGGACAGACACAGACACAGACACAGACGGACAGACACAGACAGACGGACAGACACAGACACAGACACAGACGGACAGACACAGACACAGACACAGACGGACGGACAGACACAGACACAGACGGACAGACACAGACACAGACGGACAGACACAGACACAGACGGACAGACACAGACAGACGGACAGACACAGACACAGACGGACAGACACAGACGGACAGACACAGACGGACGGACAGACACAGACACAGACACAGACGGACGGACAGACACAGACACAGACGGACGGACAGACACAGACGGACGGACAGACACAGACACAGACGGACAGACACAGACACAGACGGACAGACACAGACACAGACGGACAGACACAGACAGACGGACAGACACAGACACAGACGGACAGACACAGACACAGACGGACAGACACAGACGGACAGACACAGACGGACAGACACAGACGGACAGACACAGACACAGACACAGACGGACAGACAGACACAGACGGGAGAGAGGAGGGAAGGATAGAAGAGAGAGGAAGGATGGAGGGGAGAGAGAGCGAAGGAGAGAGGGAGGGAGGGGAGGGATGGAGGGGCGAGAGAGAGAGAGAGGAGGGATGGTGCAGAACGAGAGGAGGGACGGAGGGGAGATAGAGGAGGGATGGAGGGGAGAGAGAGGAGGGACAGAGGAGAGAGAGGAGGGACAGAGGGGAGAGAGAGGAGGGACAGAGGGGAGAGAGAGGAGGGACAGAGGGGAGAGAGAGAGGATGGAGGGAGGGGAGAGAGAGGAGGGAGGGGAGAGAGGAAGGATGGAGGGGAGAGAGGGAAGGAGAGGAGAGAGAGAGGGAGGGGAGGGATGGAGGAGAGAGAGAGAGGAGGGACGGTGGGGATCGAAAGGATGTACGGAGGGGATCGAGAGGAGGAATGGAGGGGAGAGAGAGGACGGGGGAGAGAGAGAGAGAGGATGGAGGGAGGGGAGATAGAGGAGGGAGGGAAGGGAGAGAGAGGAGGGACGGTGGGGATCGAAAGTATGTACAGAGGGCATAGAGAGGAGGGATGGAGGGGGGGAGAGAGAGAGAGAGAGAGAGAGAGAGAGAGAGAGAGAGAGAGAGAGAGAGAGAGAGAGAGAGAGAGAGAGAGAGAGAGAGAGAGAGAGAGAGAGAGAGAGAGAGAGAGAGAGAGAGAGAGAGAGAGAGAGAGAGAGAGAGAGAGAGAGAGGATGGACGGAGGAGAGAGAGAGGAGGGAAGGATGGGAGAGAGAGAGGAAGGATGGATGGAGGGAGGGAGGGGAGGGATGGAGGAGAGAGAGAGGAGGGATGGTGGGGATCAAAGGATGTAGGAGGGGAGAGAGAGGAGGGATGGAGGAGAGAGGGAGAGGAGGGACGCAAGGGAGAGAGAGGAGGGAGGGGAGAGAGAGGAGGGAAGGATGGGATGGGAGAGAGGAAGGATGGAGGGGAGAGAAGGAGGGGAGGGATGGAAGAGAGAGAGAGAGAGAGAGAGAGAGAGAGAGAGAGAGAGAGAGAGAGAGAGAGAGAGAGAGAGAGAGAGAGAGAGAGAGAGAGAGAGAGAGAGAGAGAGAGAGAGAGAGAGAGAGAGAGAGAGAGAGAGAGAGAGAGAGAGAGAGAGAGAGAGAGAGAGAGAGAGAGAGAGAGAGAGAGAGAGAGAGAGAGAGAGAGAGAGAGAGAGAGAGAGAGAGAGAGAGAGAGACGGAGGAGAGAGAGGACGGAGGAGAGAGAGGACGGAGGAGAGAGAGGACGGAGGAGGAGAGAGAGAGGACGGAGGAGAGAGAGGACGGAGGAGAGAGAGGACGGAGGAGAGAGAGGACGGAGGAGAGAGAGAGAGGACGGAGGAGAGAGAGAGGACGGAGGAGAGAGTGGACGGAGGAGAGAGTGGACGGAGGAGAGAGTGGACGGAGGAGAGAGTGGACGGAGGAGAGAGTGGACGGAGGAGAGAGTGGACGGAGGAGAGAGAGGAGGGACAGAGGGGAGAGAGAGGAGGGAAGGATAGGAGAGAGAGGAAGGATGGAGGGGAGAGAGAGCAAAGGGGAGAGAGAGATGAGGGAAGGATGGGAGAGAGAGGGAGGATGGAGGGAGAGAGAGAACAAAGGAGAGAGGGAGGGAGGGAGGAATGGAGGAGAGAGAGAGGAGGGACGGTGGGGATCGAAAGGATGTACGGAGGGGATTGAGAAGAGGGACGGAGGGGAGAGGAGGAGGGACGGAGGGGAGAGAGAGAGGATGGAGGGAGGGGAGAGAGAGATTAGGGAGAGAGGAGAGAGGAGGGAGGGGAGAGAGGAGGGAGGGATGGAGGAGAGAGAGAGAGGAGGGATGGTGGGGGATAGAGAGAGATGATGGAGGGAGGGGAGAGAGAGGAGGGAGAGAGAGAGAGAGAGAGAGAGAGAGAGAGAGAGAGAGGGGAAAGAGGAGAGAGAGGGAGGAGAGAGAGGGAGGGGAGAGAGAGAGAGAGAGAGAGAGAGAGAGAGAGAGAGAGAGAGAGAGAGAGAGAGAGAGAGAGAGAGAGAGAGAGAGAGAGAGAGAGAGAGAGAGAATGATAGAGAATGAATATGGATGGAGGGGAGAGAGAGCGAAGGAGAGAGAGAGGGAGGGAGGGGAGGGATGGAGGAGAGAGATCGAGGGGAGGGATGGAGGAGAGAGATCGAGAGGAGGGACGGTGGGGATCGAGAGGAGGGACGGAGGGGATCGAGAGGAGGGATGGAGGGGGAGAGAGAGAGGAGGGAGGGGAGAGAGAGGAGGATGGGAGAGTGAGAGAGAGGAGGGAGGGGAGAGAGAGGAGGGCGGGGAGAGAGAGGAAGGTTGGAGGGGAGAGAGTGAAGGAGAGGAGCGACGGAGGGGAGGGATGGAGGAGAGAGAGAGGAGGGACGGTGGGGATCGAAAGGATGTATGGAGGGGATCGAGAGGAGGGACGGAGGGGAGAGAGAGGAGGGACGGAGGGGAGAGAGAGGAGGGACGGAGGGGGAGAGGGAGGGAGGCTGGAGGGAGGGAGATACAGGATGGAAAGAGGGGAGAGAGAGGGAGGAGGGAGGGAGGAGGGAGGAAGGAGAGAGAGGGAGGGAGGGGAGAGAGGGGAGAGAGAGGAGGGAGAGAGGGGAGATAGAGGAGGGAGGGAGGGAGATAGAGGAGGGAGGGAGGGGAGGTAGAGGAGGGAGGGAGGGGAGGTAGAGGAGGGAAGGAGGGGAGAGAGAGGAGGGAGGGAGGGGAGAGAGGAGGGAGGGAGGGGAGAGAGGAGGGAGGGAGGGGAGAGAGGAGGGAGGGAGGGGAGAGAGGAGGGAGCGAAGGGAGAGAGAGGAGGGAGGGAGCGGAGAGAGAGGAGGGAGGTCCTGCACTCCTCCATCCAGTCCATATATGCTCCCTAATGTATGTGCCTTGAGGTCTTTTTGTCCTTTCCTTTTTCCTCCAACATTTTCCTGAGGTGCTTCAAACAGTCCCGATCAAAAGTACCATTCTCAGGAAAAGACAATTTACTATTCAGAGTCCACCCGCACCAATTCGCCACGTCTCTCACAGAATCAGGTCCGTATTTATCGAGCATGTATCTCGCGCATGTCCCTCAGCGTGGCCTGGGGCAGGTTGCTTCGGTCGACCCAATCTCTTCACTCTTTCCCCCAGTATTTCCCATCCTGCAAATTGTTACCAGGTCACAAATACCATGACATATGCACTTCAATATAGCGATAATACAACAAATGCTGGCCAGCACTGTAATAAAACAACTATATAGTACGGTTAGTTCCAACCACATATACCTCGCACACAATCACGCTTTACCACACAGCGAGCTGGGCCTTGAACCCCTCTCTTTGCGGAGATGGGACTCCAACCCCCCCCCCCCCCCCTTTGTTTGGCCAGAGGGGAATGGCTTTTTCCCCTCTGCCTGCCGTGCCGAGTACAGCACAGTGAGCCGAGTAACAAACTCGCTCAAGGTACGGCGGAGATTCAAACTCCCCGTAAAGAGATCCCTGATCTCTGTTTGCCCCGTCGGCTTAAGCGGTTTGTAACCGCAGGATCCCCTCAGGCCGATCAATAAAAATTCTCTGACATGTACTTTCCTTTGTCAATGTACGTTACCCGCTCAGGACAGGCCCACCATCAGGGATGGGGCGAACGCTCTCCGCTTACCTTGTAGTCTGCGCTGCTCAAGCGTTCGCCGTCCCTCCGGACCATGGACTGCCTCCAGGGATTCAGTACATCCGAGCCACGGCACCAAATTTGTTGTGGATTTACTATTACTCAATTTTGCAATACACAAATAATCCACTGTTCACAAGGAAAGTACATTGTCACAGAACATTTATTACGTGGTACCACGGAGTCCAAAATACTGAGACGTGGTAACATCCACAATGATTTACACTAAACTAAGCTTACATTTTTCCAATATATATATATATATATATATATATATATATATATATATATATATATATATGTATATATATATATATATATATATATATGTATATGTATATATATGTATATATATGTATATATATATATGTATATATATATATGTATGTATATATATATATATGTATGTATATATATATATATATATGTATGTATATATATATATATATGTATATATATATATATATATATATATATATGTATATGTATATATATATATATATATATATATATATATATATATATATATATATGTATATATATGTATATATATGTATATGTATATATATATGTGTATGTATATATGTATATATATATATATATATATATATATATATATATATATATATATATATATATATATATATATATATATATATATATATATATATATATATATATATATATATATATATATATATATATATATATATATATATGCCTGGTGTTGGCGCAGTGGTAACGGCAGTGGCCTCGGTCCCAAGAGGTCCTGCGCTCAAGCCCCGTTGGCACACTGAATTAATATATGTATGTATATGTATATATATATATATATATATATATATATATATATATATATATATATATATATATATATATATATATATATATATAATGTGTATGTATATATATATATAAATATATATATATATATATAAATATAAATATATATAAACCAAGTCGAAAACACCAGGGGGTTGACTCAGCCTGCCATCCTTCTGAGGTCGGCGAAATGAGCACCAGTTGTACTGGGCCCAGTGTATGCCCCGGTTAGAATAGGTGTACCATATCCCTGTGTGTCGTAAGAGGCGACCAGGGTTGCGTCAGGAAGGGCATCCGGCGTAAAAACCTATGCCAAATCATTATGCGGACAACAAAACGAATTTCCATACCGGATCGGTCGAGGCCCGGGTTACCAACGACCGCCACCGGTACCGGTGGTCAGCAGGGTACCAGTGGAAATTGTGCTACTGCTGGGCGAAGGAGGAGAAGGAGACGGGGAAGGCGAGTCCGGAGGCAGTGGGAGAGGGGGAAGGGTAGAAGTGTGGAGGTGAGAGTTGGAACTCTGAATGTTGGGACGATGACTGGCAAAGGGCGAGAGTTGGCTGATATGATGGAGAGAAGAAAGGTGGACATACTGTGTGTACAAGAGACCAAGTGGATGGGGAGTAAGGCGAGGAGCATTGGAGGTGGTTTCAAACTGTTCTACCATGGTGTGGATGGGAGGAGAAATGGTGTCGGGATAATCCTGAAGGAAGATCATGTCAAGAGGGTATTGGAGGTGAGGAGGGTGTCTGACCGAGTGATGAGTGTGAAGTTGGAAATTGAAGGGGTGATGATGAATGTCATCAGTGCAT
>NC_140966.1:113478908-113543908 GCF_056783735.1 Eptatretus burgeri | reverse complement strand
GGCTGCTTGGCTGCATCATTTTTTTCTGGAGTTGCCGCAGTGCCACTGATGCAATGCCCCATTACCAATAAGCTGGTGCTCATTTTTCTGACCTTGGAAGGATGTCAGGGTGAGTCAACCCACCTGGTGTAACTGATGTTACTTCAATGGTGAAAACAGTGGCTTGAACTCAAGACCCGAAGATCTTAAGCCAGTCACCTTAACCATGAAGCCAACACGTGGCTTTCTGGTTTATATGATATTTCCCAATTGTATCAGATTGTCAGGAAACCTTGTAGGTATATTCGGTGTTACCCCAAAAGGAATATCAATCCCAAATGTTGTCCTTTACCGTGCTCTGTTATTTTGTTTCCAGCAATCATGAAGACAATCGATTGCCAAACTTGCAGCAATGGAAACATAATAAATATCAACACCATCAAGGCGTGCATCATCTTCATGACAATTTGTATGATCTTCAGCAATATCACTCAGGTATAGTTTTTATGGATACCTGCTCAAAAATTCACAATCAAATAGAAACAGTAAATGTCCCCAAACAGCCGTTCTGGACTCGGGGATAACATTCCAGGTATATTGTGGAGTGTCGTGCTGCATTGTTCTCGTCACAAGTGGATTTGAAGAGAGACTCGTTGGATAGAAGCGTTTCATGGATGATGTTGTGTTTGTGTTGCAGTTTTTGCATGCCGTAAAAAGAGGGTGTTACAGATGTGCAACGCGGGACTGCAGTAAGTGAAATCTCTTTTGTTTTTTTTTTGTTTTTTTACCTCGTGGGGTCTTCTACCCCACGGGGTCTAAGCGCCACTCACGTTCTCTCTTTTCTTGTGTACAGTTCATTTGAACGTCTATTTCTCCATTATTCGTGAACAGAATTCGATGAAAATTGACAGGAATATATGAGACACATATGTGCAGGCATTAACTGAGCCCAAAGTGAGATGATGGCCCTTCAGGCTGACAAACGGCCCTTTCAGCCCATTTTTATAAAATTGCTATTTCTCGGTTATTAGTGGACGGAACCGAACCAAACTTGACAGGTATATTCTGGAGACCATGCCCCAGGCAATAACTGAGCCCAAAGTGCGATTCCGGCCCTTTGGGCTGAGAAACGGCCCTTTCGGCCCATTTTCTTAAAATTGTTATGAAGCAAAAAAATTAAATGCGCTGGGCGATGCTCAATGCAAAATGAAGTCGCAAATTATGATATGAAACGAGGCTCTCTCTTGTGAGGTGTTCTGGTTTCTTTTTCTGATGCAATGAAAATCTTACCAAATTTCAAAACTATCTGTCGTCTGTGCTATCGCTCACCTGAGAGTTGTACGAATGAACTCCCACAGGGTATGTTCGCAATTCGAACTTGTTTTAGCAGAAAACCCTTAAATATCGTGGGATTAAATACCGTGGGTTTAAATAACGTGGGTATAAATATCATGGGTTTAAATATCGTGGGTTTAAATATTGTGGGTATAAATATCATGGGTTTAAATATCGCGGGTTTAAATATCGCGGGTTTAAATATTATGGGTATAAATATCATGGGTTTGTATGTTGTGGGATTAAATATAGTGGGTTTAAATATCATGGGTTTAAATATCGTGGGTTTAAATATTGTGGGTATAAATATCATGGGTTTAAATATCGTGGGTATAAATATCATGGGTTTAAATATCGCGGGTTTAAATATCATGGGTATAAATATCATGGGTATAAATATCATAGGTTTGTCTGTTGTGGGATTAAATATAGTGGGTTTAAATATCGTGGGTATAAATATCATGGGTTTAAATATTGCGGGTTTAAATATCATGGGTATAAATATCATGGGTTTACATGTTGTGGGATTAAATATTGTGGGTTTAAATACCGTGGGTTTAAATATCGTGGGATTAAATATTGTGGGTTTAAATACCGTGGGTATAAATATCATGGGTTTAAATATCACGGGCTTAAATATCGTGGGTATAAATATCATGGGTTGACATGTTGTGGGATTAAATATCGTAGGTTTAAATATCGTGGGTTTAAATACCATGGGAGTAAATATCGTGGGATTAAATACCGTGGGGATAAATATCATAGGTTTAAATATTATGGGATTTAATAACCTGGGTTTAAATACCGTGGGTTTAAATATCGTGGGTATAAATATCGTGGGATTAAATATCTTGGGTTTAAATATCGTGGGATTAAATATTGTGGGTTTAAATACCATGGGTTTAAATACTGTGGGTATAAATATCGTGGGATTAAATGTCGTGGGTTTAAATAGCACGGGTTTTGACCAATCGCAGGCAAAGTCTTGTGTACTGATTTAGTTATCCTGGGGTTTATTTTCGACCAATCTCGGTTTTTGAGCAGAGTTGTGACAGTTATCTTGCACCACGAGCCATTTGCTGTTTCTCATGCATCTTTAATAATCACGCTGAAGCATAAACCAAGGGAGAAATGAAGTGATGATTGCTAACAGCATGACTTTACACATGTATTCGACTTTACACATGTAATTGTAAATCAGCGGTGTAGGGGGTAACTGAGACATGCTGCATGTACAGCACAGCACAGTACTGTACCTATCTACATGTCACCACCACTTCTGTGTGATCTTACATGCAATCACAATCAAGTCCTTTGTTTTCGGTTATTATTGATTTTTGATTTTTGACCATGGCTCCCAAGAAGAAAATGTGATGAACCATATGGTGTTGCGAGTGGTGGACCAAATGCAAAAAAGTCGAGAAAGGTAATGTTTTTGACTCGCAAAGTGGAGGTTTCAGATAAGCTTGGTTGAGACGAGATTGTGTTTCTTTTGTTCATTTGCTAGTGTTCAGAGCTGTAGAATGAGTAATCAAAAAACGCACGGATAGCTTAGAAAATGAAACAATTTAAGAGATTACAAAATAGAAGAGGAAAGGTGGGCACTTTCGGGTTGGCAGGATGGCTCGAGTTTCACACACTCGACTCCAAGCTGTCTCACCGAGGTTTATATCCCCACCCAGCGTGTTACTGTCATTCCAGTGTTTCACAGGTAGGGTGATTCGTTAATGGGTGTGCCATCCCTCGGATGAACATGAACGGATGTTAAACTGGACATTGCATCTGCCAGCATCAGTTGGTGGTCATTTTAGACTCCATGGTGTCCTTGGCGATGAGTATATGAACGATTGCCGGCACCATGAACAAATTCCAAATTCCTGCCCTAATTAGTGCTGGGAAGGCACTGGCAAACCACTCTTGCTCAGGAAGATGGGTCAGCGGACATCGATGCTCTGTTAAGATTATGGTACTTCAGACGGAGACGGAGAGGCAGAGTTAGCAGAGACAAAATTTTATGTTTTATGTACAAAACACACTGTATTGATGCTTGGCTGATATCAGCAATTCAACAGGAATCGGTAGAATGGAGTCAGTGTGATTACCCACTGGAGTATGGACTGTTTGTTTTTGGAGAATTTCAACAAATGAATTACATCAACAACATTGCATTATCGACGTTTCAGGGAGATGTGTATAAACATTAATCTTTATCAACAGCTGTCAATTGTCATGTGACAGGTGGAAAAAAATTTTGTGCTGTAATTGAGAAAACGCATTAATATGGCAAAAGGCTCGGATATCAGGTGTTATCAAATATATTTTGCTTTGAAACTCACAAAGAGAAACCATATAACCTTTGTAAATCATGTCCCTCGACCTTGTAACAACTGCCGACTGTACATCCTGATCGGGACATAAATTGTGCAACTCTCGACTGTTGGGAACTGGGCAAGTGGCGAGAGCAATCAAGCAAGCATTCCAATTAAATGGTTGATAAGGAATGGCTGGACAGGATGAGGCTGCATGCCATATAGGATCCGATGACCTCTGCAGCCGGTCTTCAGCACACCCGCAGCAGTTAAATAAATGAAATGAATGCTTTCAGAACAACCCTGAACAGAACAGAACGCAAAACAACCCTGGAGACATCACAAAGATTAATCTCCAGTGAAATAAGCATTGCAGATATAATCTGCCACGTTGTCTGCTCGTCTGTGCACGTGTCACGTGGTATATCGGTCCAGGTAAACGTTACAACTTCATTTTAGAACATCTGTTTTTCACCAGATTTTCTTTGATAACCAGTGGAGCACCTCATGATACCTCCAAAAATATAGTCACAGATCTGCCAGTTGCTCTGGATAAGCAGTCCCTCTGGGGGGGCAGGGTGCGATGTCCAGCAGTGAATGCATTAAGTCTGATAGCTGAATGAAACTGGTTAATTTTGGCACATTCCTCTATTTTTAATTCACTCAATATAATTCTCCAAACGGTATAAAAAGATAACTTTAATGCTTTGGAAATTTCATATTTTCTTGTGTATATATGGAGGTGTGAACATAGCCTTGCTTGCTTAAAGTCAGGGGGTCAGGTATGGGAGCATGTGCCAGAACAGCGCGTCACTGCGTCCACTTTCCGCCGGTACTCAAGGGGCCTCCTTCTGGCCATCCCCCAGGCAGATGCCAGGCCCATCCCCATCTCCTTGAGATGATGATCAACCTGCTGCAACTACGAGGCACGTGGTCGGCCCACTGGCCTCCTCCACTCATGAGACTCCCTCGCTGAGAGAATCTGGTGAGCAGGATCAGCGTCAGGAAAACGAGCCACATGTCCATACAGCCGCAACTGACGCTCACAGACGATGCAGGTAACAAATCTCATCCAAGTCTCTCTCAGCAACCGCTCGTTGGACGCAAAATCCGACCAGCGATAGCCAAGGATTCTCCGAAGAGACCTGGTACCAAAGGAATTAAGTCTCCATCTCAGATCCTTGGTCAGAGTCCAAGTCTCGCATCCATAGAGCAAGACTGGAAGCACCAAGGACCTGAAGACTCGGACTTTCGTCCTCTCGCACAGGTACTGGCAGCGCCACACCCCATGAGCCAGTGAATCCATGATTCCCCAGGCCCGACCCAGACGTCTATTGACCTCTGACTCACAGCCAGCAGAGACATGAATATCACTGCCAAGGTAAGTGAATCTCTCCACGACCTCAACATCCTCACCACAAACAGACACAGACAGGAGAGCAGCATCCAAGATGTCACCGAAAGCCTGGATCTTAGTTTTGACCCAAGAAACCCGCAATCCCAGTGGCTCCGACTCCTCATTCAGCACCTCGAGGGCCCCCAAAAGGATATCTAAAATCTCCGCAAAAATGACTGCATCATCTGCAAAATCAAGGTCCGAGATCTTGACATTCCCAAACGATGCACTGCAGCTTGATCTCTCCGGCATCCTCCCTAAAATCCAGTCCATACAAGTGCTGAAAAGTGTGGGGGCCAGTACACACCCCTGACGAACTCCAGTAACAACTGGAAATATGTCAGAGATGGTACCACCACACTTCACAGCACTCTCAGTACCAGAGTAGAGTTCAGACATCAGATCGATCAGTTTTGGTGGCACCCCACGAAGACCAAGATTCCTCCAGAGGACGTCCCGATTCACTGAATCGAACGCTTTACAGAGATCAACAGAGGCTGCAAGCAGGCTCTGCCGAAACTCTCGTCTGCGTTCGGTGAAGACACGAAGAGCAAGGATATGGTCAATTGTTGACCTCTTTGGTGTAAAGCCTGACTGCTCTGGACGCTGGTGCTCAAGCAGATGGTGGCGAACCCTATCAAGAATTATCCGAGCAAAGATGTTGCCCAGCACTGAGAGCAGCGTCACCCCTCGGTAGTTGTTGCAGTCTTGGCGATCACCCTTCCCTTTCCAGAGAGGATCAACACGGCCCCTCTTCCAATCAGTTGGGATGATGCCTGTGTTCCAGGCAGAGCACAAAACTGGATGCAACGACACGAGTGCAGCATTTCCACCAGCCTTGAGAAGTTCAGCATGGATGCCACAGATCCCTGGAGTTTTGCCCCGTTTCAACTGGTTCACCGCAGCCCTTGTTTCCACAAGCGAAGGTGGACCACAGTTGATTCGAGGGTCAGCAACAGGGATTGTAACACCCTTGACGTCCAACTTGACAGCTGGGGGATCAGCCTGGTACAACCGCTCAAAGTAACCGGCCCAGCGGGTCTTCACTTCAGACTCCTCTGTCAAGAGCCTACCACTCTCTGCTCTAACTGCAGTGCTCCGAGGGATGGGCTTGGATGAACGCAATGCGCGAATTCCCCTGTAAGCTGGACGAGAATCACCTATCCACAGGTGATGCTCTACCCCCTCACAGATTCCTCGCACAGAGGCCTCCTTGTCCACCCTCAGTGCACGTACAGTTTTACGCCTCAGCTCCCTGAACAGCTCAGCTCTGCCATTCAGCCTGGCCCTGCGACTCTGGTCAATGGTATCCAGTGTCCCTTGAGAGACAAAATTCTTCTTTGCCCTGCAGTGAGTTCCAAGACATCCACCGGCAACATCAAGGATGGTGGTCTTGAAGGCACTCCACAACTCTTCAGGACCCCCCAAAGCACCCAGACCCCTCCAAGTGTCCACTCAGCCTGTTCGCAAACTCCTTAGCTACTCTCTCATCCCTGAGCTTGCCAACATCCAGCCAAGGCTGGGATGGTACCATTCTCCAGGATTTGAGGTTCAGCTTTAGAGTTGCTACAACAAGCCTGTGGTCAGTATTGAGGAACTGAGCACTCCGGTAGACCCTGCAGTTCTGGATCATCCTTCAACGACCGTCAATGAGGACATAGTCAATCTCCTTTGCCACACCACCAGCGTTGGAATACCAAGTCCAGCGATGAGCTTGTGGGTGCTGAAACCACGAACCAGCCACCCTAAGTTCATGACTTCTTGCAAAGTCAAGGAACTTAGTGCTATTCTGGTTCATAGTTCCTGACCCATGGGGACCAACACACACCTCATAACCATCCCTATCAGTTCCAGTCAATGCATTGAAATCCCCCAAGACTAGAAGTGTATCTCGTCTGGGGCACTGATCAACCACAGACTCGAGCGTGGCGTAGAATGCATCCTTCACGGTGAGATCACTAGCCTCAGTCGGAGCATAAACAGAGACCAGGGAAATGACACCTAAGGAGTGACGAATCTTTAATCTCATAATACGCTCGTTGACCGGTGTTACCTCAATTATCATTGGGGTCAGCTTATTGGACACAGCTTCAGCAACTCCTTGGGTATGGTAACCATCAGAGCGACCAGACCAATAGTAGGTGTAACCACCCACCATTATCTCGCCGTAATCCGGTCTCCGAACCTCAGAGAGAGCTGCAATCCCGATGTCCAAACGATTGAGCTCAGATGATAACAGAGACAGGTGATCATCCTCTCTTAGGGATAGGACATTCCAGGCACCCACCCGAAGGGACCCCCTCAGGTTAACCCAAGGAGACCGCCGTCTGGTGGACGACACCTCAGCACCACTCCGACACACTCTCCCGCAATCTGACCCAGGGATGTTACCCCGTGGTTTCCCTCCTATCATCAAAGATTGGGGGTCCCGAAGGCTTTGCCCCAATCCCGTCATCCGGTGAGCTGCCCTGCGAAGGGAAGCTGCACAGGAGGTACTCCCACGGAGTGGGTTTTCAGATTTTTTTTGGCGTTTTTGTGTTTTGCGGAATGAAGCGTTTTACGGTGGCCGGAGTGCAAATCCTGCCACCAACCTCCTCATAAAAAAGTAACCCAACTGCAGGAGGACGTCCGCAGACACAGTTGGGCACTAGATATGGATGGCCGTTGGCTCACAAGGAGCTCCTCCGCCCTTTGACAGGTTTTGTTTTTAATCCTGCTCGGTGTCCATATCCAAACACCCTCCTTACCAGAAAGCCTGGTGGGGAAGACTGTTTAGTCGCCGACAACCTGACCATGGAACAGGTTAGTACAGGTTTACATTGTACCTGTAGCAGGTCACAGATCTAACCTGACCTTGCAACTCTGACCTAAAGTCAGGGGGTCAGGTATGGGAGCATGTGCCAGAACAGCGCGTCGCTGCGTCCACTTGCCGCCGGTACTCCAGGGGCCTCCGTCTGGCCATCCCCCAGGCAGATGCCAGGCCCATCCCCATCTCTTTGAGATGATGGTCAACCTGCTGCAACCACAAGGCACGTGGTTCGGCCCACTGGCCTCCTCCACTCATGAGACTCCCTCGCTGAGAGTTCACTCAATATTTTTAGTTCACTCAATATAATTCTCCAAACGGCATAAAAAGATAACTTTAATGCTTTGGAAATTTTATATTTTCTTGTGTATATATGGAGGTTTGTACATAGCCTTGCTCGCTTAAAGTAAATAGATATATAGTCTTAGTTATCAGATTTCACTGCAGATTTTGATACTTATTTCGTTTGGATGATATCTGATCCTCAAAACCAAATCATATTTCGATGATAGACTTTAATTTGTCCGTGAGAGTAAATCATGTAAAATTGCATCACATGAAATCGCTCCGAGCTCTTATTTTGAAAACTATAGCACTTACAAAAGCGATGTATGCAGCGACTCAGAGCTACGATGAACAGACATTTGATAATATGAGTGAGGAAAGTGGAAAAAAAAAAAACTTTATCGTTAAGAAATCGTTTCCGCTTGTTCCAAGTCAAAGTATGGTTGAGCAGGCCAAAAAACATGGTGGTTTTAGACCCGAGCGAAGTTACCTAGGATATGCCTTTAGACCCCAGAGGTAGAGGGAGCCGAGGATGGTGCCTGATAAAAGATATAATTAAATATGGCCGTTAATTATCTTCAAAAGGGGTGTTTTAATTAACCCAAACACCCAATTTACAGTCTTGCACTTTCTTGGAGTGTTTTTCAGCATGCATGTAAAGTTTCAGGTTGCCAGGTTTCATGGTTTTGGAGTTTTGGAGAAGACACACTGACAGACACACTGACAGACACACTGACAGACACACTGACAGACACACTGACAGACACACTGACGCGCACACGCGCGCACACACAACACACACACACACACACACACACACACACACACACACACACACACACACACACACACACACACACACACACACACACACACACTGGCATTTATTCGTGCAATCATCACATCGCTTGTTCTGACATTGTTTTCCTCTTTCAGAATGCTGTGACTTCATGCGAAAAATGCAACACATTGGTGAATATCACATCAAAACTCAGCCGACCTGCAATGATGGCAGCGATGGATCGGGTACAAATCCATCCCAATTTGGCCCGGTTCGATCGAGATTCTGTTTCTGCCATCATCATTCCATGGAGAGAGATGTTGGTGTTGATAACAACATGTGTGGAGCGATGGGAAGAGAGACTTCCCTGAAGGTTCAGCCAGATATTGATCACTATCACCTGGAACAGCATCAGATCAGAACAAAGAAACAGGTAATGACATGAAGCTGGTTATGACGAAGGAAAGTATGAGATTTTTTTTTCTCAAAACAATGTTCATTTTTTATTTAATTTTCTTGTCAAAAATCGTTCAAAATTCCAATAATACAATAACTTTCAGGATATTGAACACCACTTGGTGTGAAAGGCTGAAAAATGCATGAATCTACTTTCCAAATGAATCATTCATAAAAATTTGTTATTTAATTATATGATGCAAAAATTTGAACAGCGCAACTTTGTCTTTATATTTTCAAATTCTCGTTCATTGTGCAAGTTTGCCAGAGGCTTGTACCTTCAAATTAATTCCTTTTTTTCTCTGCAGGCAAACTACCCAGACTACCGGACAATGAAACACTTGCTGAACCCGAGCAATGACAAGTGTGCTTTTCTGGATCCTGATCACTCCTTGGGAAGAACGGCTGTATTCCCCAGTTGTAGTACACACAAGGAAGAAGGACACACCAGGAAAGAAAAAGGGCATGTGGGTTCGAGCAGAACCAGCTCTCGGAACTCTCAAATGGATTCCAGCAACGCCCGGTCGCAGAATCGGTCTTCAAGTCCAAATGTATGCTGTGAACACCACATGGATCATCGGGGAAACCAAACAAAACCAACATTGGAGTTCCAAACAAAATCACCCCAAGAACCAACAACACAATCTCAGAAAGATCAAGCTTCTGGATCATATCATTCACAGGAAATTGTGACATTCATCAGAACAATCATCCAGAAGAGCCTTGGACTTGTATTTGGCCAACCGCTATTAGTTCAGGAGTCATACAATAGAATCTCTGAAAAACTGGAGAAATCTTTACCCAAGCTGATCCCACAAGGACAAGGATTCCTCAAACGTCTCCCATCCACTATCCTCTTTGTGGATCGAAAGACTGTGCAGGTAGTAGAGTTGAATATTCAAGAGAAAATAAGTCAACATCAGTGGGGTCGTTCAAGTCTAATCCCAACTTCTCTCGATGATAATCAGCTTCCTGAACCAATACTTATCCAGAATCGTTCCCAAAGAAAGCCCACAAGCAATGTGATTACTAAGACGAGTCCACTTCCTTTCATTGGCAGTAAAACCAGGGAATTTTCGGAGTGGCACATCAAGGATAAATTTTTCAATTTATCATCAAGCTTCAAACCACCTGCTCACCCGATCACAAAAGTCCCCAATTCAGTCGCTTCCAAAAGCTTTATGGGAGCACTTTGTTCTTGGCTCTTTGGCTGGCTGTTGACGTGCGTTTGCGTATTTCTCTTCGTTTTTATACTTTGTTTGAACACTTTCTGCACCAATATAATCCACGCTTTCCCTTGTTCTCTGTTTAAAAAGCAACAGAAACGTCCTGAATCTAAACCCAGCTCTTGATATGTTTGCCAATGGAGTTTGCTGAACTTATTTGGGACGACTTTAAATTGCCTTGGATAAAATGTTCCTCCCAACTTCGTGTGCTGATCGACACACATTCAAATTGATATTTTAGAATCGAACATCAAATATATAAGTGGTAAGATTTTAAAATATATATTTACAGAGCCTGACGTACATCTGATGAGCTTGTATTAGATGCACTACCGGATTTAGGGGTGGCCAGGTGGGGCCATGGCCCTGGGGCCCCCCACATTTAGGGGCCCCCCACAATTTTGATGACATTTTGAAAATCCCTTTAAAATGTGCTTCTAAAGTTTTATTGTCAGTGAATGAAGATTGTAAACTCTTTGAAAAGATATCTTTTCAAAGTTGTCCGTCATTGTGAGGGTCCTTTTTTAGCTTTGGCTTTTTCAAGCCGTTTCTTCCACGGTCCACAGAACGGATCCAATGTGGTCAAAAATTCCCGGGGCAAGCCTCGGGCATTGGGGGCCCGCATTCATATCTTTTTTTGGATCGATCATTGATGCTTCGGATGGTTGAGCATGACCAACTAACTACGGCACTGCCCGCCAGAGCCCAGCAAGCACAGACGGAATACAGAGGTCCAGCCAGAGGAGAGGTGAAAAGGTGAAAGTTGATGTGGTAAAACTAGACCAGGCCAACACAGCACACGGCCGGCAGGGGTGGTATTGTACACAATGAAACTGTGGCTGGCAGGGAACGCTGTCAGTACCCTACTTAAGCCGCTGTCACACCTTCACGATTTAGCCAGCGTATGCCGATTTATGAAAAATTTGTCTAAAACGCTGGCACATGTCGAATACGTTATGGGTACGTTTTGTATACGTTAAGACCACGCTGAAAAACACTGCCATAAGTCGTAGTACGCTGGCTTTAAACGTTGTACTTTTGGGTTGTCCTCAAATTTTTGCATGACTGAAATTTTACGATGTATGCCGGCGTATGACTCACACGTTCCGCTACGCTGGCCATAAGTTGTAGGCACGTTATGCGATCGTTCATACAAGTCGACACATGTTACTTGTAAGTTACTCATAAGTCGAAACACGTCGAGGTAATGTTTAGCGTACCCGAAACTTATTTCTAACCTATGAGCAACTTTTTGTAAGCACGCTACACGAACGTTGTTCACACTTCGCAACACGTTACTTGAAAAAGACATCGACATATTTGACGTCTTCAGGATGACAACAGAACTTAATGAACGCGTTTCTAACTTACAGATACCGGAAAATGGCGTATTGGCAGCGATTAGGGGAATTGGTATATAAAAAGGTGCTTCGCAGGAGTAACCCGTCTATTTATTTAGACTTAGTGGTGAGTACATGTCCATGTCATTCCGAGAGATGGAGGATACGGCAACGCTGAGACGACAATACCTACCTGTCCTCGAACATCAACATGACCTCATCGAGTTGACACTGCACCAGTTGCGTGCCAATAGAGCCGGGAGAAGAAGACGTGAACGGAGGAGAAGGAACTGGGTCAGACCATGGATCGGGAGGCGACGCCATTACGGCATATATGACCAGCTCATGGTGGAACTCCGGAACGAGGACCATGCATCCTTCATCAACTTCCTGCGAATGCCCCCAGCAATGTTCGACGAGCTGCTAGCCAGAATGGGTCCAAGGATAACCAAGCATTATTATTTAATCATTTCAATAGTCGAGTGGAAGCGATTTAACTCGTTCAATGGAAACAATTTCAATTGCCGAGCGCCAGCGTCCAAAAACAATAGGCGAGTGACAGCCATTTATTAAAAGTGAAGTTGCAGCCTATGAATAGAAAACCTCACGTAATCGTCGAAGATACGCTGCCATGCTATGCATACGTTAGACTATCGTTGGGCATAGGTTGTGGACGCCTAAAACACGCTAATCAATCGTTGGTATAACTTATCTATAAGTTATCGAAGCGTTCTGTGTTCATTACTCTTACATTATGCATTTGTCCAAGTCGTTTTGAATACTTTTAAAACTGAAACAAAAAAATAGTTAATCGTGGGAATGAGAAAAAAATTAGCCGAAAAGAACATCAAACAATGGTGCAAAGTAGTCTCATATTCGTGGACGCAATGAGGATCCATCATCACCCACACCCTCCCCATCACGCTCACCTACTACTACTGACATGGACAAATTCGTCTACATACGACAATGTGCGTTTGAGATACGTTACACATCGGTTCAAAGCACGCTACTCATTGGTTCAAAGCACGCTACTCATAGGTTCATAGCACGTTACTCATAGGTTATAAATTAAGTTTCGGGTATGCTAAACATTACCTCGACGTGTTTCGACTTATGAGTAACTTACAATAACGTGTGTCCGACGTGTGTCAACGATCACAGAACGTGCAGAGAACTTATGCCAGCGTATGCGGAACTTGTGAGCCATACGTCGAGTACGTCGTAAAATTTTCAGCATGCTTGAAATTTCACGACGTACTACGAAATATGACAGCGTACTTCATCGTTTTTCATCATGCTCCTAACGTATACACAACTTACCCATACCGTATTCGACGTGTGCCAGCGTTTTACACACATTTTTCATCGGTCGGCATATGCTGGCGAAATCGTCAAGGTGTGACTGCAATGTTGACACTTCCAATTTTCAGGCGGTTATGATTTAAATCGGCGTGCAGCAGCCTTTTAATAGCCTACGCCACGAGTTCGTCGGCAATACATGCAGCGCGCTATGCCTAAGTTAAACTATCGTTGGGCATAGGTTGTGAACGCCGACAACAGGCTAAGCATTCGTTGGTATAAGTTATCTATAACACAACGAAACGTTCTGTGCCCATTACTAATATGTTATGCACATGATCAACACGTTATGAATACGACCAAAACTTAAAAAAAAACCTCAAAACTTCAGCGTACGCCAACGTTTTACATACATTTTTATATGTTGCCATTGCTGGTTAAAACGTCAAGGTGTGACAGCACCTTTACTGGCGTGCACAGCACAGTAACACGGTGTGACTTTCTATGTTCCAGTTGTGTGAAACATACTTGTTGTTTGTGATTCTGGTACGTCCCACGTGCACTCTGACAATATCTCGATTACTCAGTACCTACCAGGTGCAGAAACCAGAATGAGTGGCTTCAGTGACGACAGGCACAAATCCAGGGCTCCACGGAAATATGACAGTGGTGCTCAAAAGCGGAAACGTTCCAAGGAAAAAGATTAAAGACACAAGGCCATCATAGACAAGACCCAGAAAATCTCAGTTTTTCACTCCTGCACAAACAGGCGATTCGTCCATGACAGAGGCTGAAACACCAACAGAGACAGAACTTGCGGATATGGCAACGCAACCCCCGCGTCAAGATTTGCCCAACATCTCGGAAGGTTCCACCGATGAAGAACATGCATCAGATGAAGAAGCACGAGATATACTGACGGATCGTGGACCTGGCTTTGCCAATGACATTGGATGTTGGCCATCTGAGCAACCGTCGTCAGAGATGATCGACTACTGTGCATCACGAGATTTGGAGCCCCTGCATAATTCGACTGGTCCCTTCGATTCATCCATACAGTTCGTTGAAAGTAGGAAACGCTGCTGCTCCAAGAATCTTTTTTACCGTAGACTACAAAACGGAGAATCCGTGAATAGGTCCTGGCTTTGCTTCTCCACATAAACCGGCAAACTGTACTGCATCGCTTGCAAGCTCTTTGGAGGCGCGACTGCCATGGGCGGGAAGGATTCAATGACTGGAAGCATGCCAGTCGTTCTATCGAGGTGCATGAGCATTCACATGTACATTGTGCGAATATCATCCGCTTGTCAGACAGAGCAACATCCGCAGGTCGTGTGGACACTGAACTCGTCAAACAGGTGAGGGAGATTGCATCCTATTGGAGGGAGGTTCTGAAACGAAGTGTGAGCTTGATATAGTTTCTCGCTGAGCGTGGTCTTGCGTTCCGTGGATCGGATGAAATTGTTGGGTCACGGACGAATGGTAACTACCTTGGTTTAATGGAATTACTTGCGGAATACAATCCATTTTTGGTGCAGCACATTCAGAAATATGCCAACCAAGGTAGTGGCCACACCAACTACTTATCTACAACATGTGAAGAGTTAGTCTCCATCATCGGAAAATCTGTTCTGGATAATATCGGCGCTTGTGTGAAAGAGGAAAAATACTTCTCTGTGTCAGTCGATTCTACTCCTGACAGAAGCCACATCGACCAGCTCATATTTATTCTACGATGCATTGAGAATGAGGCTCCAGTGGAGTGTTTCATGACCTTTCTGAGCAACAAAGGACACACTGGACTCCAGCAAGCGACGGCATTACTGGATTTTTTGAAAGCCATTGGATTGGACATCGCTAACTGCTGAGGACAATCTTACGATAACGCATCTAATATGAGTGGCCGATACAATGGGATGCAGGGAATGATCAAACAGGAGAACCCTCTCGCAATATTTGTGCCATGCGTGCCGCACTCACTGAACTTATTTGGTCAGTCGGCTGTGGGATGCTGTAGATCTGCAGCAGCATTCGTTGAATTTGTGGAACAAGTGTATGTATTTTTTACAGCTTCCACGTCGCGCTACGCAAGATTATTTGACGCCCTGAAAGCCAAAGGTCTGCAAGTACCAAAGCGCCTCAGCGACACTCGCTGGCCGGCTCGTTCTGATGCAACCAGAGCTCTTGTAGATGGTTACAGCGAAATCATGGATGTCCTCGATGAAATCGCAAACGATGAACAACTGAATTGTGAAACAAGAAACACCGCCGAGACACTTCACGAAACGATGTGCACGCTCGAGATAGGGTTCTATGCTGGTTTCTGGTCTACTCTCCTTGGCAGATTTGATCGTACGAGTAAAACCCTTCAGTCGCAAGCTACCAATCTCAACACAGCCGTGCAGCTCCTCAAGGCACTGGCGAGCTTCGTGCAGTCATTACGCGATTAGTTTAATACAGTCGTTGTTGACGGAGTGGAGTGCTCAAGTACGGAGGAATTCACTCGCGGATCGCGTAGACGAAAGCGTAATGTCCGCCTCGCTCCCATGGCTACGGACACACTCCAGAAGTAGAACTAGACGCCAAGGAGTCCTTTCGCATCAGTGGATACATTGCAGTGAACGACGTACTGCTGTCGCAGTTGGAAAAGCGTTCAAATGCTTACAGCGAGATGAGCGACAGATTTGGATTCCTGCGTGCTCTTGTTCAACTCGAAGTGGAGCAGATTCGAGAGTCATGCTCGAAGCTCGTCTTGCTGTATCGGGAAGATCTATCACCTGACCTCACAGAAGAAATGATTCAGTTCCAAGCCATGATGAAGGAGTCAGAGCCAGACTCGGGCAGTACTGAACTCGAGATGTACAGTTTTCTCATCGAGCGAAAACTCACCGATACTTTCCCAAACGTGGAAGTGCTGCTTCGGATTTACCTTTCACTGATGGTGTCGAACTGCTCCGGGGAGCTCTCGTTTTCAAAACTCAAGCTTATCAAGAACCATCTTCGCTCCACGATGGGGCAGCAGAGACTGGTCAATCTGACCATCATTTCAACCGAATCCGATGTGCTCAATTCCATGCAGGTTGACAGTATCATATCCGAGTTCGCTACCGTGAAGTCGCGTAGGAAGCTTGTCCATTGATTAAGGCACCATGTGTATGTCCATTGATGTGGATGACACTGCCCTATATTTGCAGTCGCTGGAAGTCGGCTATTAATCACCATTTCGGATTTCTCTTACCCAGAGGGTTTTTAGAAGTTAGAAGATTTTTAGTCGAAGTTCATAGTATTATTAATGACAGTGCGTCGTTTGTTATTGGATTCGCTATATATGCTAGATATCCCTTATTGTCAGGTTTTCCGTCTGGCTGTGTGTGTGTGTGTGTGTGTGTGTGTGTGTGTGTGTGTGTGTGTGTGTGTGTGTGTGTGTGTGTGTGTGTGTGTGTGTGTGTCTGCAACGCGAGGCTCCACAGCACAAACCAGCGAACTGATTTCGATGAAACTTTGCCAACATGTGCAGTATTTATTGGGAATGTGCGCATTTGAATTTCGTTGCCTAGCAACCACCCGTTGCTGTGCAGCGGCCGAAAAACCTCGTACAGTATTTTCAATACTTGTCCTTCAGTTTTGAATGTAGAGAAGCGAGACTTTGGAATTAAACACTTCAAGATATTTAGAAAATTTTACTCAAGCCGATTTTTGATTGAAGTTTTATTTTTCAAATGGTAGTCCTTCAAAAATCGGGTGTCTATTCACCGTCATTTTTTATGAGTGGCTTCAGAAATTCTGCGGAGCTTAGGGAAAGTAGACGTGGTTGATGAAAAGTGGGCGTGGCTTATGAAAAATATTGTGTGGCTTCGGAGGTGTGGTCAAACAAGAGCATTGAGAGAAGTTTATCACGTTTTCCGTGTGTGTGTGTGTGTGTGTGTGTGTGTGTGTGTGTGTGTGTGTGTGTGTGTGTGTGTGTGTGTGTGTGTGTGTGTGTGTGTGTGTGTGTGTGTGTGTGTGTGTAACGAGAGGTCCACATAACAAACCAGCAAACCGATTATTTTTCAAATGGTAGTCCTTCAAAAATAGGGTGTCTATTTACGGTCATTTTTTATGAGGAGTGCAAGTTGGCAAAATACGCCAATGTCCAGAGCAGCTGAAACTCCCTAATAGCAAGCAAGAAGACTGGAGGAAAACACTGCAACAAAATCTGCATCCATGGCAGCGGAAACACTCCAAGAGCAAGAAAGGAGATGAGAGACAAACACAAAAGCAATGATTGCATTCTGCCCTATTATACATGCGATCAAACAGTCATTGTGTTGTACTTCAGTCAGTTGTCTGTGCTATCTGGTTCAGGACACAATACAAGCCGATGAAACCTTTGTCGCCCCTGTGTGAAGTGGGGCCATCGCCGTAAAATAGAAAACACACAGGAAATGGCGCTCTGTGTTGAGGCGCGGCGGTGATGGTCATGTTTAACCCTCGACCAGTCAAAGATCCCCAGGGGGTTAAATATCACAGCAAGGTCAGTTTTGGTCTTATTTGCTCTCTTCCACCTCTCTCTCTTTCCTCCTACCCATATCCTCCCACCCCCTACCCCTCTCTCCCACCCATACCCCTCTCTCCTACCCCTACCCCTCTCTCCCACCCCTACCCCTCTCTCCTACCCCTACCCCTCTCTCCCACCCCTACCCCTCTCTCCCACCCCTACCCCTCTCTCCCACCCCTACCCCTCTCTCACCCACCCCTACCCCTCTCTCACCCACTCCTACCCTTCTCTCTCCCACCCCTACCCCTCTCTCACCCACTCCTACCCTTCTCTCTCCCACTCCTACCCCTCTCTCACCCACTCCTACCCTTCTCTCTCCCACCCATTCCTACCCTTCTCTCCCCCACCCATTCCTACCCTTCTCTCCCACCCCTACCCCTCTCTCCCACCCATTCCTACCCTTCTCTCTCCCACCCCTACACCTCTCTCTCTCTCTCTCTCTCTCTCTCTCTCTCTCCCTCTCTCTCTCTCTCTCTTTCCCTCTCTCTCTCTCTCTCTCTCTCTCTCTATCTATCTATCTCTCTATCTCTCTATCTCTCTATCTCTCTATCTCTCTATCTCTCTATCTCTCTATCTCTCTATCTCTCTCTATCTCTCTCTATCTCTCTCTATCTCTCTCTATCTCTCTCTATCTCTCTCTATCTCTCTCTCTCTATCTCTCTGACCCTTTTCCTCTCCCCTTCCTGTCTCTCTTCCTCTCCCACCTCTCTCCCCTCTCCCTGCTTCACTAACCCCCTCCTCTCTGTTCAGGGGACTGTTAAGGAATGACGGTTTAGTTTTGAATTTAAAACTGTTTCACCCATTGGATAGCACGTACGAATCAGATTCAGAGTTAGCCGACTGGAGGGGTGCAAAGGTTACTGCATGTGCGAGCATGCATGCATGCAGGCAGACCTTTGCTATGTAGATCGCATGAGTTTTAAATGCTCCTGCCTGATTTTATATTGCAGCTGGCAGTTACAAAGAAAATGTTGCTGTTTTGGCACCTTTCTTCGCCCTTCCCTCCCCCCATCCCACATGCTGCATTCCCCACCCCTCATGCCACATTCCTTTTCCCTCGCACTGTTCCATTCCCGTCCCCTCACAGTGCCCTCCCTTCTCCTCCCCTTCACAGCCTTCCCTTCCCCTCACACCGCCTTCCCTTCCCCTCTTTCACACTGCCTTCCCTTCCCCCTTCCCCTCACCCCGCATCCTCTTCCCATCACGCTGTCTTTCCTCCACCTCCCTTTACATTTACCCAATCCCTCTCCACCCCCTCCCCCCCCCCCGCTCAGAGCCCTTGAACAGGCCCCTTGGACATCTCCCAATCTCTGTGTGCTGTATTAACTTGCTGTTTTAATGAATCCCATTTTGTTCAATTTTGTACGACCCCCAAACCTTTTCCATAAGTTCCACGACCAAACGAAAGTCGACAATGTCTCCCCTCAGGCTTACCTCCGCACAAACCCCCTCTCATCCCCACTACCCCCCTCCTCTCTCCCCCATCCTCCTCACCCCTACCTCACGGAATGCACAGCGATGTTTGGTGAGACGTCGCTCTCCTAACTCCCCCCCTTCGTCTCTCTCCTAACCCTCCCCCTTCCTCTCTCCTAACCCTCCCCCTTCCTCTCTCTCCTCACCCTCCCCCTTCCTCTCTCTCTTAACCCTCCCCCCTTCCTCTCTCTCTCCTAACCCTCCCCCCTTCCTCTCTCCTTCCATTCTCTCCCTACTGTCTCCCTCCTCTCTTGCTCCTCTCCAAAACCTTGAAACTTAGCGGCCCCAAACTTTACTTGGGTACTCGGGGAACTCTAACGGAGTGCATGACTATAAACTGGGTGCTTGGGTAAATTTAAACACCCCTTTTGAAGATAATTTAGGGGGTACTCGTCACAAAAAAAGAGAAATAAGCCTTTCGAAGATTGCGGCATGTCATCTTGTTCAGCTCTCTCTCTCAGCTCACTGGTGTCTTCAGCTGTCATTTTGTTCGGTCTGCTCAATAATGCCTTGACTTTGAAAAGACCCCGACGGTTTCTTAACGTTGAAGCGCTCAACTGTTGTTTTTTTTTTTTTCACTTTCCTCACTCACATCATCGAATGCCCGATCTTCATACCTATAATTTGCTGTATACATCGCTTTTGTAGGTGCGATAGTTTTCAAATTCGGAGCTTGAAGCGATTTCATGCATTATCTGATGGCAATTTCCATGATAGTCCATCACAGATGAATCTGTCCAAATATGAATGTGTCTGAATGGGGTCACCGTCGTCACCACATGTCCAATGCTGAATGATATAGGTTGTGCACGTGAAGAATGATCCAACATGTAACTCTTGGGTTCGGACAGAGCATGTGGAGATCTAAAATATCGACATTCACGCCAATTTCAAGTTATATTCATTTTTGTTGCACACGTGGTGTCATTGTCTTGCACACCTATTAGAGGTTTAAAAAAAAATTAACCACAAACTACTGAGTTAATTCTGTCAACATATTGTGGCCCGAAGAAGAATAGTCTGAGTCATTTTAAGGGCACGTGACTCACCTTGTGTTTTTTTTGTTGTTGTTGTGTTTATACGTAAAGGGTTTAGTTTCCTCCTTGGACCGGATGGTGTAATTGTTCACGATGCAGAGGGCACTCTTTCGCATGTGTCTGTACTTCCGGTGCACTACGTTGTAAATGGTGTGACCAGAAGGAAGCCATTTTGTGTGAGCTTTCGGCGTTGAGATTTGCAACGAGTCAAGGACGTATGTGTGGTTTCCCGGCAGAGAGACTCTGCTGACTGATGTGGCTGTGTGGATGGAGAGATCTCTCGGGTTTCCTTGCGGCTCGGACGATTTGTAGTGAAGTTTTTTGTTGTCCAACTTCAAAAAGATTTACTGGTCCTCGTGGCACCATCCACTCTGAGCGCTGGTCGGTGAGTCTCTTCAGCTTCATGTGAATATGTTGTTTTACTGTTCGTTTATAATTTCGCGACTTGTGAGTATTATCAAAAGATTGTAACAGTTTTCAATACACACCAAGCCATGTGATCTTGGTGAGTGACATTGTATAATGAATAGTTATAGTAATGGACACAGTATGTTTCTTCTATAATATCAAATGTCAGTGTGTGTCAGTAAGTGAATAAGTGTGTCCTCCATAATTCCAGGACAATGAAACCTAGCGACCTGAACCTTTGCATGCGCACTCCAGGGAACTCCAAGGTTGGCATGAATGAAAATTAGGTGTTTGGGTTAATTAAAACACCTCTTTTAAAGATAATTAACGGCCTTATTTAATTATATCCTTCATTAGGCGCATCCACGATGACCGCTCTCTTTGGGGTCTCAAGGCCCATCCAAGATAACCTCACTGGGGTATCAATCCGCCATGATGTTTGGCCTCCTCAACCATGCCTTGTCTTGGAACAGGCCGCTACGATTTCTTAACGATAAAGTTTTTTTTTCCACTTTCCTGATTCATATTATCGAATGCCTGTTCATCATAGCTAAGAATTGCTGGGTACATCACTTTTGCAAGCACTATAGTTTTCAAATTCAGAGTTTGGAGCGATTTCATGCATTACATGATAAGATTTTCCACGATCTGCTCTCACGGACGAATGAAAGTATATCATCGAAACATTATTTCGGTTTTGAGGATTGGATATCGTCCAGATGAAATGTGTCGAAATCTGGAGTGAAATCTGATAATTTAATGAAATAACGAGTCTTATAACTAAGCCGATATACGTGTTTACTTTAAGCAAACAAGGCTCTGTTCCCTCCTTCTCCAGACACACACAAGAAAATGTGAAATTTCGAAAGCATTAAACTTCTCTTTGTCTACTGTTTGGAGAATTATATTGAGTGAAATAAAAATTAGGAATGTGTTAAAATTAACCAGCTTCATCGTGCTGTATGATTGAATGCATTCACTGCCTGACCTTGCCCACTGTCCCCCAGAGGGACTGCTTATCTATAGCAGCTGCCAGATCTGTGTCTATATTTTTTTTGGAGGTTTTGCGAGGTGTGAAAAAATCTGGTGGTGATTTGGTGAATCTGGTGGTACGTGCTCCATCATCCTGAGCGCGTGATTCGTGCTCCGTCATCCTGAGTGAGTGGTTCATGCTCCGTCATCCTGAGCGAGTGGTCCGTGCTCCGTCATCCTGAGTGAGTGGTTCGTGCTCCGTCATCCTGAGCGAGTGGTTCCTGCTCCGTCATCCTGAGCAAGTGGTTCCTGCTCCATCATCCTGAGCGAGTGGTTTGTGCTCCGTCATCCTGAGTGAGTGGTTCGTGCTCCATCATCCTGAGCGAGTGGTTCGTGCTCCCGTCATGTTCCAACCAGCAAATCTGGTGAAAAACGTACATTAAAAAAAAAGTTTGAACATTTGCGGGGACCGCAAACTGATGTACCACGTGATGTGTGCACACATGAACAGGCAACATGGCGGATTATCTGCAATGTTTATTTCATGGGCGATGAAACTTTGCGATGTCTCCAGGGTTGTTCTCCATTAAACAGCAACTCTTTTGTGGATAAAGTCATAATTTCAATAAATTATTTTATTTCTTTAACTGCTGCGGGCACAGTGAAGACCGGCTTGAAAGTTAAAGGGATCCTATATGGTAAGTAGCCACAGGCTGGCCAGCTGTTCCTTATCAACCATTTCCTTGGAGTGCTTGCTTGATTGTTGATGCCACCTGCCGAGTGCCCTACAGTCGATAGCGGTACCGTGCTATGTCATTCTGAGCAAACTGTTCACTCACTCCGGACGCTTTTGCCGTAATATGCCATCCTGAATGAGTGGCTCTTGCTCCGTCATCCTGAGCACGTGCCTCCTGCTCCGTCATCCTGAGCACGTGGTTCGTGCTCCCTCATCCTGAGGGAGAGATTCGTGCTCCCTCATCCTGAGTGAGTGGATCGTGCTCCATCCTCCTGAGCGAGTGGTTCGTGCTCCATCATCCTGAGCGCGTGATTCGTGCTCCGTCATCCTGTGCGAGTGATTCGTGCTCCGTCATCCTGTGCGAGTGATTCGTGCTCCGTCTTCCTGAGCGAGTGGTTCGTGTTCCGTCATCCTGAGCGTATGGTTCGTGCTCCGTCATCCTGAGCGAGTGGTTCGTGCTCCCTCATCCTGAGCGAGTGGTACGTGCTCCATCATCCTGAGCACGTGGTTCGTGCTCCATCATCCTGAGCGCGTGATTCATGCTCCCTCATCCTGAGTGAGTGGTTCGTGCTCCATCATCCTGAGCGTGTGATTCGTGCTCCGTCATCCTGAGCGAGTGGTTCGTGCTCCCTCATCCTGAGCGAGTGGTACGTGCTCCATCATCCTGAGCGCGTGGTTCGTGCTCCATTATCCTGAGCGCGTGATTCGTGCTCCCTCATCCTGAGTGAGTGGTTCGTGCTCCGTCATCCTGAGCGAGTGGTTCGTGCTCTGTCATCCTGAGCGAGTGGTTCCTGCTCTATCATCCTGAGCGAGTGGTTCATGCTCCCACCATCCTGAGCGAGTGGTTCCTGCTCCGTCATCCTGAGTGAGTGGTTCGTGCTCCATCATTCTGAGTGAGTTGTGAAATAACACCTGATTTGCAAGCCGTTTGATATATTAACGTGTTTTTTTCTTTCTTTACAAGAACAAGGCTCATGGAAGAGCAAGTTGGAGTTGACAGTGGGACATTCATCAAGGGAGTGAATGAACAGAAAAAAGGAAAGGGAGGAGGAGAGGAAACAATTAATCCAGCAAGTCAGATGGTTGGGGTAGGAAAAGTTCATTGGATTTGGAGTGATCAAGATCGTGGGGAAATCGATCGCTGTTCAAAGATCGTTCACTGGGAAATGGCAGCGGCACAAACGAATCGCTATGCTGCATTTTCGAATGTGACTCGCAAGCTTGGAATAGTCTGCACTCCTACAGAAGGTATTGCCCTGGAGAGTATGTTGTTATGCCTGGCGAACTTGTTTGGGATGGAGAATGTTCATGCGGCGTCACAAATGAATAAGCGAGTCATTGTTTTTGTTGCAAATGTCGATCTGGTTGCTCGTGTGGTGGAGTAAGATTTGTTATTAGACTCAGGGTTGTTTTTAATGGCATACCCCTGAGACACTCCTGTTCCGACAGTAACAATCTCTCAAATCTCACCCTTCTTGAAGGGTGAATTGATTACCGATGCATTGGCAAAGTATGGAACAATGCGATGTCGGTGTTCCCTAAAATTATATTGAGAATAGTCCAAAGGCTTTCGGGATTGGATTGGGTTTGGATGTTCAAGGTTGTGAGGAGCAGTGTGAGGTTGTTGAAAGTTATGGGAGGGGGAGGGGGGGAGCTGTAAATTACCTAATCTTATTGTATATATATATATATGTATGTATTTATATATATATGTATATATCTATATGTATGTATTTATATATATATGTATGTATTTATATATATATGTATATATATATATATATATATATATATATATATGTATGTATTTATATATATATGTATATATCTATATACATATATAAAAAATATATATGTATATATATATATATATATATATATATATATATATATATATATATATACATATATATATATATATATATATATATGTATATATATATATATTGTTGTGGTTGACGAAATTCGCAAACCACCATTCAGGTCCTGTAGGTGAGATATCTCTGTAAGTATATGTGTAGTTAGGCCCAAACCCGTTGTTTAGAGGGAATAAATGTTATTCATTCGGGCTGCGACCCTTTTAGATAGCCGTTTTTCTTTTACTATCTTTATTTTGGACCAGTCGCCATTACTACCACCACAGCCACCACCAACCACGTCTCAACAGCCATCACACAACAACCACCAACCGCAACGCCGCTTCACAACAACAGCCACAACCTTTACCGTCACATCTCGCTCTCGCAACCATCGCATCACCGCCATTCCCGCGCCGCTTGTGGGCACCGATCCTGGACTCGTACAGGGCGTGGGCAGCGGGTGCAAAAACACCAGCCTTTCCGAGAAATCGGATCAAGAACGATTCACGCCCACTTCTGTTCCGTCCTATCAGCGAGCGTGGGGCGATTTGGCCCCGCCTCCAGGTGCGTCGGAGTATAATCGCTATATGCAGATTCGCGGATCAAAAATCATTCACGCCCACTTTTCCTCTGTCCAATGGGGAGCCAGCCAGAGGTGAAGGGTCGAAGGTGAAGGAGCGAAGCCCCGGGGGCTATAAAGGGCCGCGTTCGCTCGCCGAAAAGGCAGTTGAGTTGGAAAGAGTTGAGAGTTTCTGAGAAGAGGAAAGCAGTTGGAAGGAGTCGAGCAGTTGTTGAGGGAGTTTCTGAATCGGGAGAGAAAAAGAGTTTCTGAATTGCAGTTGGACGGAGTTGAGAAGAGTGGAGAGTTGGAGAGTTGTGGCGGCGGGGAAGGCAGTCGAGAGGGCGCTCGTGTCAGAGTCGGGGAGCTGCGGAGAGGGGAGGCCGGTAACGCGACCGAGGTCGCGGAGGAGACGACGCTCGTCGCGGGACCCAAGCCAGCGAGATATCCTCATTCCCCCGAGCATCAACAACCCCCTCCTGTTTCCCCCCGCGCTGAGATAGTGTGAGAAGGGGGCCCCGTTCCCACCCCATACCAGGCAGTGCCAGCGAGGCCCGCGGAGTCGGGGCGCCGCCGCCATCTTGCGGCTCATCACCAGACGGGTAGGCTCGACGCGGTCTCGGCCCCAGGCCCGTCTGCCCCCTTGTAGTTGAGGGTGGTCCCTTTTTCTTTTGCTTTGAGTATATGTGTTGTCGGCGCCGTCTGTGAAGTAAAACTGTATAAGTGTTGCCGTGTGCTCGGTAGTCGGTAGTAGATCTGCATTGTTGCATTTGCTTTTTGTGCAGAATTGTTGTGTTTCTTCTACTTTTACATTTGCTTTTGGTGTATAATTGTATATGTGTGCTTTCCGTTTGCCGCGGAATAAATGTGCTTTATTTTGAACTGTTTTTCCCGTTTCGCTTCGTCTTTTCCTTTATTGAATCTCCATCTTACTTCACGTAAAGGGTTGGTTGTGGGCTAAATACACCCAATAATTAATCGAACCGTCGAGGTTGACGATAACACCGCTCGGTTATCCCGATAGTACGGAACGGGTCGCTTAAAGTGGCCTGTGTCCGAAGTCGACCTGCGGCGAGGTGCGATCGCCCGGTCTATCCTCCGTGTGGGTACTTAGGTAGGTCGAATTTGGCGAGCAACCCTATCCCACGCGGGGGGGCCGATTGGCACGATCGTGGTGAGGCCGAAAGGCCCACCTGTGACTAGTTCCCGGCGTTAGTCCGAGAGGGTCACGACGGGATTGTCCGTCCGGTGGGTGACGTGCCGCGATTCGAGTTACGTGGCCGCTCGCACGCCGGCGGGCGCGAATCCGCAACACTGGTGTCAGGTCGTGAGATACAAACCCATCCCCCTCCTCGCGACACTGGTGTCGGAGAACGGGACAACGGGCTCTCCTGTCTCCAGCTAAATTCACGGGAATCGGTCCAGGGGTGAGAGGAGCTACCCCCGATTCCCTCCAAATTACGAGCGATTCAAATTAACCCTTTACGAGAAATAAGATGGCGTCTCAAGGCGAGCGGGAGCCGGGGGTATTAGAAATGTATATGTGTAGAAATGTAGGATCCATGGTCCAGGATGAAATCCCCGTGCAGGAAATGTTGGTTGTGCAGGAACACGAACTCCCCCAACTGAACCCAGAGCCCGAAATAGGTGCGGCGGCGGCCGCGGTGTATGACACCTCCCCTCCCCCTCTCCGCCAAAACCCCCCGATCCTTGCCGAATCGGCTCAGCTGAGTGCACCCGACATGGCCCAGCTATGCGCCATGCTGGCAGGAATCAGTGGGGACATGCACGAAATGAAAACGAAAATGGATACAAACACAAACGAAATAAAAGGCATGAACAAGCAAATGAACGAAGTGAAAACGAAAATGGATGCGAATACACAGCAAATGAACGAAATGGAAACAAACATGAAGGAAGAAATGAAAGGGCTGCGGGGTGAGACGCAGAGCATGGGCCGAAGCCTGCAGGCGGGCATGAAGGCAGTAACCGGGGAGCTTAAAATGGCGACTCCACGTGTGGGAGCGAACGAGCTGGGAGGGAGTGCAACGGCTGTCGGGCCCGCGGTGGAGGCGGGTAAGGAGAAAATAATTCGGGGGACGTGTTGGGCAAGAAGCGTGACGGAGACGTGCACGAGGGAGACAAGAGACGAGGTGAAAGGAATTGCGAGAGAGAGAGAAAAGAACAATTAAGACGGAAAGCAAGGATGAGGTACGCGGAGATCGTGAAAGAGCAAGGAGTGAAAAACAGGGAAGGACGGGAGTGACTTCAGGAGAAAGCAAGGTTGACCTACATAAAGATAAGGGAAAGACGCCAGAAAGAAGCAGAGACCAATAGACACGAGGAGACGACAGAAAGAATAAAATGTATAGAGACACGGGAGATAGAGGGTGAATTGGACAAGGTTAGAGACGCACACACACACACACACACACACAGAGGTAGTGGAGGACCATGAGGGGGAGCTGGCGTACCGTGCAGGGACCCGGTGCGAGCAGTTGGATGGCCTCCTCCAGGAACGAGGGGGGGTATGCCCCCTTGAGGGGAGTCACGACCAGGTGGGTTCGGTCGTGCTTTGCGAGGTTGAGGGGACGGGTGCTGTGGACAGGTGCACGGAGAGCTTGGGGGGTATAGAGGCCCCGGAGACCCTTGTGGGGACACGAATCACCAGTGTGGTTGTCCCGGTGTGTGTGTGTCGAGGTGTGTGTTCACGAGTGTGGCGAAATGCGTGCTGCAACGCACGCATAGCGCGGGTGCAAGGGCGTGTGTGAGAGCGACAGGGTGGGTGACAAAGACCCCGTGTGTGGAAGCGACCCCGTGTGTGAGTGGTGTGGTGGCAAGTGTGCCAAAGGGCATGCTTCCCAGCGCGCCGTGTGTGAGTGAAACACCGCAGTTGAGTGCCCCCGCGTGTGTGAGTGAGGCACGGTGTATGAGTGAGGCACCGCGGATGAGTGCCCCTGGGTGTGTGAGTGAGGCACGGTGTATGAGTGAGGCACCGCGGATGAGTGCCCCCGCGTGTGTGAGTAGTATGGTTTGTGTGAGGGAAATGGCACGAGTGAGTGAAAGGCCGCGAGTGAGTGGAGCCACGTGTGCAAGGGAAATGGCATGCGTGAGTGAGCGGCCGAGTGTGAGAGAGACAGCATGTGCAAGGTCGTTGTGTGTAAGGGAGATGTCGTTCGGCATGTGTGAACATGCAGCCGCGTCTCCCGGTGTGAGTTTAATGGTGAGGTGTGTTAGCGTCGTAACACGCGGGAGTGCGTGTGTGGAATGGAGACGGAGACTGCGACAGAGGAAAGAAAGCCGAGTAGCGGCTGTAGTTGTTTCGGGAACCGTGCCGGGTTCGCCCAGCAGCGAGCGCGAGGTCCGTGCTGTGCAACGCACGAGGCCGCCATGTGCTCGCTTGCGAGAGTGAAGTCCTGGTCCGGAAACGCACGCGGTGGATTTGCCGATCCCGCGGACGGACAAAGTTTAGGCAGGATTATGGATTTGGACCGGACGGGTTCTCCACGCGATCGTGTGTGTTAAGCTCCAACGGGCAAAGCACATGTGTTCGCGTGGGGAACCCCTCGAGACGTGGGGCTTGTGTTTTTTTTATGCGCACGGTGACGTCATGGCTGCACGTGGGGTTGGAATCCGGCAGGAGGGGTATCCCTGCCAGATGGTACCGTCCAACGAGGGACGAGGTACACGTGCAGCTGCATGACGTCACGGGCAGGTGCAAAGTGCGCGAGCTGTGAGTTGCCGCGCTGGTGCTGCGCATGTGAAAAAAAAAGAAAAAAAAAGCAAGCCTCACTTTCGGGTGCACAGGATTCCCGGGCAAGGGGTGGAAGACCCCCCTTCCCGGGGCACAGGATGAAACTAGTTAGGGGGAAGGGTTAGCTTAGCTAGACCGACTTCATAGGGCAGGGGTAAGTCCTCATGGAGTCCGTGGAATGGATTAGTTAGAGGGATTGTAGCGAGATTTAGGTTGGGAAAGTTATTTTAGAGATTTGGAGACAGTGACAGACTTGTGAATGTGTAGAGGGGACGTAGTTTAGCTACGTAGTGTTAAAAGGAACGTGCTGTAGTTTAAGGGACGACGTGGGAGCATGAGTTAGTTAGGGGAGGTAGTTAGAAGGATGGCAGAGTTCAGCGGTGTGTGTGTGTTGAAGAGTTGTGAGGTGAGTACATGATGAGTGAGTGAGGCCAGCGGGTCTGTGTGAATGGAGCGAATGGGGAATGCATGGTGCGATGAGTGATTGGGGGGAGGAGGGACTCCCGCCCAAGGGAGCCCGGGGTCAGTGTAGAGTGAGTTAGCTGGGTTAGTCAAATTGAAAAATGGAGGTTGTTTTGTTGTTGGTGGGAGTGTAGGCTCGAAACCCGTTTGGAGGGGTGCAGGAGCCCTGTTGATGGGCTGGGAGCGTGGCTGCGAAAGGTGAGTATCGCTGAGTGGGTACCCCGGGCACCAGGCTAGTCGGCCGTAGTAGGCCAAGGGCCCATGGGGGGCCGGGATAGCGTAGTGGGCACGGGTGCGCCTGCTTGGTGCGGGGGCCCGGGGCGCCGTTAGCCGCGTGGGCAGTGTTGTGGGCATGGGTGACCCTCGGAAAGGGGCCTGGGAAGCCAGCCTGCCACGTGTGCGTTTCAGGGGAGGTGCCATAGGGGCACTCCCCGGTGTTTAGGGAGCTGGTAGGCTCGGAGGCATTGTAGTGCCCGGGGGTGCCATAGCGGGAGATTCGGCAGAGGGTCGTGCCTGCCAAGGGGAGCCACGCGTCCCAGCCAGGAGACCGTGTGAGGGCACGGAGAGAAAATTGGGGGGCAAGGCCCGAAATTGTGAGGACACCAACACAGGCGACGGGAATCTGGGTTGTTAGAACCAATAGTTAAAGCGAGAGGCGCTTGTTGGAAGCCCTGGGGTAGTTTAACAGGTTAATGGTTAGAGTATATTAGGAAGTGTACCCCTCCGCACCATCCATCCCCTCGCTCTCGTTGTGGGCCGCTGGACCCACTTTGGGTTAGATCGCTGAACTCTGAGGGAACGTCCCTTTTGGAGGAGCTTCTCGAAAGGGCTAGAGGAGAGGCAGAGCCAAAAAAGGGGGTGGAGTGAAGGGGCGGAGCCCCGCGCCATATAGGGCGGACCGCGCGTGGGCTCGGCCTCTCTCCTGCCTGGATCATCGTGTTGGTTTCTTCCTCTCTCTTGGTGGATGTCGTGTTTGAGCGCTCCTCTTCTTCGCTCTGAATCGTCGTGTTTGGACTCTTTGGGCTCTGGATCGTCGTGTTTGGATTCATCGGGCTCTGGATCGTCATGTTTGGACTCTTCGGGCTCTGGGTCATCGTGTTTGGACTCTTCGGGCTCTGGATCCTCGTGTTTGGATTCGTCGGGCTCTGGATCATCGTGTTTGGACTCGTCAGGCTCTGGATGATCAAAGTGAGCTCTGGATCGTCGAAGGCTCGTCTCTCCCTCTGGGCGCCAAGTCGTGAGGGTTGCGAGCAGTGGTCCCGGGTCTAGGTGCGCACGAGAGGAGAGTGCCGGAGAGGGCTCGCCGACCGTCGCCCCTCGTGGGGGTAGGTTACCTGCACGGTCTCGCGGCCTATTCGGTCACCCACGGCCCATGTCATAAAGGTTTACGAACCCCGTCTACCCCCTTGCCTTTGAGAGGGTTTTTCTTTGCTTTTGTATGACTGCTGTTGCGCTGTGTCCCTATAAGTAGACCTGTGTAAGTGCCTGTAAATTACTAATAATTAAAGTCGGTAGTATTGCTTTCTTGCCTGTATCTGTGTTTCATTTCGATTTGCCTTGCTTGTAAATATGTTCATGATTCCTTGCTTGTGTTGTGTGTATGATATGTGCTTGCTATAATAAATGTCCTTGTGTGAAATGTATCCAGTTCGTCGTCTCTTTCCCCATTAAAAGTGCCATCTTGCATCACGGAAGGAATTGGTAGACGGGTGTAAGCACCCAGTAAATAGAATCACATCCGTCGAGGTTGGCGATAACACCGCTCGGTTATCCCTGAAGCACGGAACAAACCACTTCAGCGGTTTGTGTTGTAGGCCGGCCTGCGGCGAGGTATGATCGCCCGGTTAACTACTCGTGCAGGTACTTAGGTAGGTCGAATTTGGCGAACAACCCTATCCTGCGCGGGTGGCCAATTGGCACGATTGTGGTGAGGTCGAAAGACCCACCCGTGACTAGCTCCCGGCATTGTTCCAGGAGGGTCACGACAGAATTGTCCGTTCCGGTGGACGACGCGGTCGCGATTCGAGTTACCTGGCCGATCGCACGCCGGGCGGACCAGAATTCGTAACAATATACATGTATTTATGTATATGTGTGTATATGTGTATATATATATATAGAATATATATATATATATATATATATATATATATATATATATATATATATATATATATATATATATATATATATATATATATATATATATATATATATGTATACATCTATATCTGTATATATCTATGTGTATATATATATATATATATATATATATATATATATATATATATATATATATATATATATTCTATATATATATATATATATATATATGTATAGAGTAGGTCGTATGTATAGATATATATGTATATATATATATATATATATATATATATATATATATATATATATATATGTATAGATAGATATATATATATATATATATATATATATATATATATATATATGTATAGATATTTATATATATATATATATATATGTATATATATATATATATATGTATAGATATTTATATATATATATATATATATATATATATATATATGTATAGATATAGATGTATATCTTCTTCTTCTTCTTCCTCTTTCGACTTGCTCCCGTTAGGGGTCGCCACAGCGGATCAACCGTGTCCATTTCGCTCTATCCTCCACATCTTCCATTGACACTCCAACCACCCGCATGTCCACCCTCACCGTATCCATGAACCTCTTCTTTGGCCTTCCTCTTCTCCTCTTGCCTGGCGGCTCCATCTTCAACATCCTTTTCCCGATATACTCCGCTTCCCTCCTGTGCACATGTCCAAACCATCTCAATCTCGCCTCTCTCACTTTGTCTTCAAACCGTCCTACCAGCGCTGTCCCTCTAATATACTCATTTCTTATCCTATCCATCCTCGTCACTCCCAACGAGAATCGCAGCATCCTTAACTCTGCCACCTCCAGCTCCGCTTCCTGTCTTTTTGTTAGTGCCACCGCCTCCAAACCATACAACATAGCTGGTCTCACTACCGTCTTATATACTTTCCCCTTCACTCTTGCAGCTACCCTTCTGTCACAAATCACTCCTGCAACTCTTCTCCACCCACTCCATCCTGCCTGCACTCTCTTTTTCACTTCTCTCCCACACTCTCCGTTACTTCGGACAGTTGATCCCAAGTATTTAAACCAATTCACCTTCCCCACCTCAACTCCTTGCAACCGCACCATACCACCACCCTCCCTCTCATTTACGCACATGTACTCCGTCTTACTCCGACTTACTATCATTCCCCTTCTCTCCAGTGCGTACCTCCACTGCTCGAGGCTCGCCTCAGCCTGCTCCCTACTCTCCCTACAGATCATGATGTCATCCGCGAACATCATAGTCCATGGGGACTCCAGTCTGATCTTGTCCGTCAACCTGTCCATCACCATTGCAAACAGGAAAGGGCTCAGAGTCGATCCTTGGTGCAATCCCACTTTTACCTTAAACCGGTCCATCATTCCTACTGCAAGATGTATAGATGTGTATATATATATATATATATATATATATATATATATATATATACATATATATACATCTATATACATCTATATATATATATATATATATATATATATATACATCTATATATATATATACATATATATATACATATAAGGACTGTTGTTGTGAAGCGGCGTTGCGGTTGGTGGTTGTTGTGTGATGGCTATATATATATATATGTATACAGTAAGGACTGTACTTATTTTCATTACTGTAGACCAACTTTTGCAGCCCCCTGTATATATTGTTGCGGATTCGCGCCCGCCGGCGTGCGAACGGCCATGTAACTCGAATCGCGGCACGTCGCCCACCGGACGGACGGACAATCCCGTCGTGACCCTCTCGGACTAACGCCGGGAACTAGTCACGGGTGGGCCTTTCGGCCTCACCACGATCGTGCCAATCGGCCCCCCGCGTGGGATAGGGTTGCTCGCCAAATTCGACCTACCTAAGTACCCACACGGAGGGTAGACCGGGCGATCGCACCTCGCCGCAGGTCGACTTCGGACACGGGCCACTTTAAGCGACCCGTTCCGTGCTATCGGGATAACCGAGCGGTGTTATCGTCAACCCCGACGGTTCGATTAATTATCGGGCGTTTTAGCCCACGACCAACCCTTTACGTGAAGTAAGATGGAGATTCAATAAAGGAAAAGACGAAGCGAAACGGGAAAAACAGTTCAACATAAAGCACATTTATTCCGCGGCAAACGGAAAGCACACATATACAATTACACCAAAAGCAAATGTAAAAATAGAAGAAACACACAATAATACACAAAAAGCAAATGTAAAAGCAAAACACAATGCAGATATACCACCGACTACCGAGCACACGGCAACACTTATACAGTTTTACTTCACAGACGGCGCCGACAACACATATACTCAAAGCAAAAGAAAAGGACCACCCTCAAGGATGATGGGGGCAGACGGGCCTGGGGCCGAGACCGCGTCGGGCCTACCCGTCTGATGAGCCGCAAAATGGTGGTGGCGCCCCGACTCCGCGGGCCTCGTGGACAGTGTCTGGAATGGGGTGGGAACGGGGCCCCCTTCTCGCACTATCTCAGCGCGGGGGGAAACAGGAGGGGGTTGTTGATGCTCGGGGGAAGGAGGATATCTCCCTGGCTCGGGTCCCGCGACGAGCGTCTCCACCACGATCTCGGTCGCGTTGCCGGCCTCTCCTCTCCGCAGCTCCCCGACTCTGACACGAGCACCCCCTCGACTGCCTTCGCCGCCGCCACCTCTCCAACTCTCCACAGCTCCGTCCAACTGCCTTCTCCGACTCCTCTCTTGACTGGCTCTTCCCAACTCAACTCCGAACTGAACTTGACTGACTACTACTGCCTTTTTGGCGAGCGAACGCAGCCCTTATAGCCCCTGTGGCCTCGCTCCTTCACCTTCGACCCTTTACCTCTGGCTGGCTCCCCATTGGACAGAAGAAAAGTGGGCGTGAATGCTTTTTGATCCGCGAATCTGCATATAGCGACCACACTCCGACGCACCTGGAGGCGGGGCCAAATCGCCCCACGCTCGCCGATAGGACGGAACAGAAGTGGGCATGAGTCGTTTTTGATCCGATTGCTTCGGAAAGGCTGGTGCCTCTGCACCCGCTGCTCGGTGCGCGCCCTGCACGAGTCCAGTATCGGTGCCCACAAGCGGCGCGGGAATGGTGATGATGCGATGGTTGCGAGGGCGAGTTGTGACGGTAAAGGTCGTGGCTGTTGTTGTGAAGCGGCGTTGCGGTTGGTGGTTGTTGTGTGATGGCTGTTGAGACGTGGTTGGTGGTGGTAGTAATGGTAGTAATGGCGGCTGGTCCAAAATAAAGATAGTAAAAGAAAAACGGCTATCTAGAGGGGTCGCAGCCCGAATGAATGACATTTATTCCCTCTAAACAATGGGTTTGGGCCTAACTACACATATACTTACAGAGATATCTCACCTAAGGGACCTGAATGGTGGTTTGCGAATTTCGTCAACCACAACAATATATATATATATATATATATATATATATATATATATATATATATATATATATATATATATATATATATATATATATATATATATATATATATATTATTGTTACAGTTCTCGGAACCATATACATACAACATACAGGTGTTCCAAGTCAGTTATTACATTAAGTGTATGTGCAGATAGAACCCCTCCTTGTGTGTTGTGGGAGGGCAAAAGGGGGGGGGTGCATTGCGATGGCTTTTAGTTAGGTTTATAAATTTGTTCTCCCTTTTTATTTTGAACCACAGTCCCTTCCTCTCGCCTTCCGAGGCAAAATCTTTGTGCAGTACCTTTTTGGCGAACCCAGACATGCGTGGAGTGGGCGGGATTCCCTCCATGGCCGAAATCCCGCCCAGAAGGGGCGGACCCCATGGAAGCCCCGTCCAATCAGGGCGGATAGTGACGTCAGCTTCACCAAGGCCCCTCCCCGCTGAGGGAGATCTATAAATTACGAAGCAACCCTGGAGTGAGGAGCGTTGGAGTGAAGAGCGTTGGACCCTGATCCCTGCCTCGGACTCCGCTCTACTCGACCCGGGCTCCTTCGCAGACATGATCTCCAAGCGTGCGGCCGTGAACCGAGCCCACGACCATTGACAGGTGCTGCACCACGGAGCATCCCTTCCCTCGTACGTTCAGGTACCCGAAAGAACTGCGACCTCAGCTCACCTCCCTCTCTGGCTGTGGGGGTCCTTTGCCATACATCTGGGACTTCTGGGTTTATTTTCGTCTGAGTGTGCGTCTGAGTGTGTGGTGCCATCTTTAAGTAGAATTGCATGTGTTTTTAATTGATCATTGTAAATCTTGCCTGTCTTATTCCTGCGTAAGTCTGCTCTGTGTCCTTCTTTTGTAAGTTGATTGTAAATAAATTATTGCAGAAATGTTTCCAGTTCTTTTTTGTCTTTTCCTTCATTGGTCCAGCATGGTATGGATCTGAGTTTAAGCCGGATCTTTATCCCCTATAATCTGTTCATTCTAGCCGGTACGTGTTTGGTCGTTCTGCTCGGCTGCATCCGATCCGGAGTTGGTACTCTATCGTAGTTGGTAGAGTGACCCGGTTTGGGCAAGGCGTACTGAGGACGTGATTCCCCGGTAGTCGAAACCGCGTGGTTAATTAGGTAAATTGATTCTAGACAAAAAGACCCTGCACCACGTGGTTGAAATATTGATGTCCACGTCGGTTCAGCGACCCTCCGCATCACAGAATTATCCGTGAGCGATGGCCTACAATTCCGGGAGTCTGCTTGGAGACGACGTAACTTCCTCCACCTTGTGGTCGTTCTCGCCACCGGACCCCGGCCCGCAACAATATGTATATGTATGTGTGTGTATATATACATACATACATATGTATATATATATATATGTATATATATATATATATTTATATATACATACATACATATGTATATATATATATATGTATATATATATATATATTTATATATATATATATATATATATATATATATCCAACTTTTCATCTGCAAAGAGGATGGTCATAACATATATTTAAAAAAAAGATATATGGCTGGATAGAAAGCTGAAAGGTTGAAGTTTATTGTACCAATGTCAAAATTGCCACCAAAATTTAAATTTTGTTATAGAATCGTCATTTTCTTTTAGACCACATGTTCGACGTAGGCTCCATGTTGTCCGATCACTGCCTGCAAACGCGTTGTCATGTTCTCCATCACTTTGGGAAACGTTTCCTGAGGAATGTTCTGGATTTCTCGGTGGATGTTTTCCTTCAGCTGATCAAGAGTCTGAGGCCGAGGGTTTCCATAGATCCTGTCCTTGAGATATCCCCACAAGAAGAAGTCTGGAGGAGTAAGGTCAGGGGAATACGGTGGCCACTCAACGTCTTCGTAGAGGGAGATAAAGCGGCCCTCAAAATGTTGGTTGAGAAAACGCCTTGTTTCCCTGGCTGTATGGGGCGGTGCCCCATCCTGCTGGAACCACTGGGTTCTCATCTGGAGCAGGTTGTTTCTCCTACGGGCCTGAGTACGTAGCTCAGGCAGATAGAATTCCTGAATCATTTCGCGATAGTTCCTCTGGTTTACCGTGCAAGTGCGTCCCTGGTCATCTTCAAAGAAGTATGGACCAATTATCCCATACCAACCAACCGCCACCCACATGGTGACTTTGAGAACAGATCGAGGCACCAGTTCAGTTGATGCATTACCAGGATTTTCAGTTCCCCAGTACCGAAAGTTTTGCTTGTTTCCCTTCCTGGACAAGTGTGCGTGACATTCGTCCGTCATGTGAAGTTTTTAGAGGAAGTCTGCATCTTCCTCCAACTTTCCTGAGAACCAATTTGCAAAGTCTAGTCGTTTGTGTTTCTGTTGATCAGTAAGCACCGTTTCCATTTGAATTTTGTATGGAACGGCATGAATGTCTTGGCGAAGGATCCTCTGAACGGTGCTCTTATGAATGTTTGTCTCGGCAGAAAGTCGTCGAATCAATTTTTTTTGACTGAACGACCGCCTGTCTCACCATTTCCACATTTTCTTCACTCCGACTTGTCCTCTTCCGACCACCGTGACCCTTGTGAAGGTCACAGATGGTTCCCACATTGGTAAACTTTGCGATGGTGCACTTTATTGTCCGAAAATTTGGTGCATGGCGCAAGTGGATACCGAAATGTCTCGAGTAAAGACGTTGCACCTGTATGACACTTTTCGTCTGGTGTCAAAGTTCAACAATTTTCGTCCGTTGTCGTACGGTCAGTCTTGGCATTTTTCTGGCGCTTGCTTGGTATCAAAGTAAACTTCAGGGTCTCTGCAACAAGAAATGAAGCATAAGTGACAAATTACTGCTTTTTTAGGATCAAACAAAGTATTTTAAAAGTTGTATATTTTTTTTTTGGGACAATATATATATATATATATATATATATTTATATGCGCACGCATACACACACACACACACACACACACACACACACACACACACACACACACACACACACACACACACACACACACACACACACACACACACACACCAGACGCACATCTTGACTGTTATGGTGAGCATCGCTGCGGATTATGTCTCACACGGAAAAACCGCCTAATCCGCACAGAACAACCATCCGTCTGCCACCCAGACAATTATTCCTAAAAATGCAAACCATTCAACCAGAAGACACATGATGTGACCAGTGGGAAAATCGAAACATGGAGTGTGATGAGCACGTCTTTGATCCCCATTGGACACAGTCCATACTAAAGTGTCGCCTCTAACACAGAGTCTTTGGCCCAGTGACTCAGTCAAAAAGACAAAGATTACATTGTCAACATCAGGTAAACATCAAACGGATCTGCCTTTCCAGATTTCAGGCTCATTTGTCCTCATGATGGCATACCAATAAATATCTAACCAATGATGACCACATTTGTGGTTTCTCCATCAGACTAACAGCTCGGCTTGTTAAACACTGTTTTAGACCGATCCAGTGAAGGTAAACCCAGACAACTTATAAAAAAATTCATCTTATTATCCAGGACTTCCACAACTATGTTAAACCATGTAGTAAAACTCTTTACAGATAACTTTAACTTAGTGCCATTTTGTTAACAAAATTAGAGATAGAATCGACAATTAAAGACTGAATGCATCTCCATGGTTGAGTTGCTGGTTTCAGCCGAGACTTTCTGGGATCAAGTACATTCAAGCTGAGATGTTCCAGTTGCAGTCAAGTGAAAACCTTTTTGATGGGATTGGGTGAATTTCAGCAGGAACTTTTTGTGATGTGATTAGATTTATTGCAGCCAAGACTTTGTAGTTTGCATTTGGGCGCATTCCCGGATAAACCTTTTAAGTTTGGGTGCATTCCAGGAGAGACGTTTGTGATGTGATTGGGTAAAATCCGGCTGAGATCATCTGCGATAGGATTGGGTGAATCTCAACTGGGACCCTTTTCAGATCGGTTACATTCTGGTGGAGACCTTTTTGGATAGGGAGCACTGCAACTTAGCTATTTGGGATGGAGTCAAGTGTATTCCAGCCAAGACCTTTTGGGATTATAGTGGGTGCATTTCTGCTGAAAACTTTTGGAATTGGTGCATTGTGGCCATGACATTTGGGATGTTATCAGGTGGTACATTCTGCTGAGACTTTTTGGTACGCCATTGGGTGCATTCCAACCAAGACTTTTTGAATGATATCGGGTGCATTTCTGCAGAGATCTTTGAATATGAACTGGTGAATTCCAACTGAGAACTTTTGGGATAAGATCAAACCAAGACCTTTGAGAATAGTCTCAGGTGCATTCCAGGAGAGACCTGAAAAGATGGGATTGTGTGCTTTTCAGCCAAGACCTTTTGGGATTGGACGCATCGCAGCAGTGATTCGATCTATTCAAGATATTTTTGGATGTGATCGGGTGCATTCCAGCCGATACCTTTTGGGATACAATCCGGTGCATTCAAGAGACCTTTTCTGGACGTGATCAGGTGAATTCCAGCTGAAACTATTTGGGATGTGGTCGGGTACATTATAGTTGATAACTGATTCCACAGTTGTTTTCCACCTTCATTTTGTTGCCTTCATTAGATTGATTGCACACCATACATTAAATTGTTATACATGCTACATGCTGATGCTGCAATTTCATCTTGAAGGGCTTCTCATTTAATTCTAAGACCAAGCCTATGCAACCTTCAGCAGGGGAATTATATTCAGGATTTTCAGGATCTGGGCCGAAGAGGCTTTCCAGCCCAGCCTGGACAAAGACACACAAACCCAGCACAAAAACACATGTGGAGCCATTCAAGAGATGCACAAGTGCACCAACAATCATTGTCTGTCGCTCTGAAGCTGTCCGTGGCTGACTCCACCCACAATTGTAACCGAAAAAAAATCAAGTCACCACCATTTTGGTCACTATTTATAAGTAGTGCAGGGGCATATGTTGAGATACATGGTCATGTTTGCAAACTATGTTAATTTATGTTGTAAGGTTGTTTTTGTGACTACAGGAGTATATTGATATTGAAAAATCTTGGTGACAATTTTTTTATGCAGGTTTAGTGTGATTTTTTTCCAGAAAATACGAGATGACCGTGATCGTGTTGTAACAAAAATTAATTTTTTCAAAGCTTAATTATAAGTATGTCATATAGCACCTTAAAATGACCGGTAAGATGTACAGAATAATTTTGGCAGGAAATTATCATGCTACTTATCTTGTATAAATTGTTATATATTTTAAAATATGGAAAAGATAGTGTATTTTCAAATTTATTGAACAAAATTGGTGCATGCCGCTTTTTATTTTTATTTTTTTTTGTATACCTTGGTCGAGGCTTGTATGAGAGCTAACACACAACTCACAGCGAGGAGGCATGAGACAAGAGGGGCGGGAGTGGAAGGGACAAAACAGTGGGGAACAGACACATTAGGTGAACTGTGGAAGGGAGAGGGATGGGGATGGGACGGGGAACATGGCGAAGAGAAGATGGACATTTCAGGGACTTTCAGGAAGGAAAGCAGGAGAAATGAAGGAAGTGGGCTTGGGTGGATTATCGGGGGTAGAAAAGATCGAGGATTTGGATGGGGGAAGATAAGAGGTGGTGGTGAACAGCTGTTTTGAAAGCCTGGAGGGAAGAATGGGAAAGAATAGAGTGAGGAAGTTTATTCCAAAGGTGGTGAAAAAGAGGAATGAAAGAGTGAAGATGAGCAGTGATTCGTGATTTTGGTAGTTTTACCAGAAGGGGGTTGTTGGCGGACCTTGAGCGCCCTGTGGAAATGTGGTGGGGACAAATCGCAGAGAGAGCAGGGGGGGCAAGGCTGGAGAGGAGTCGGTAGAAGACAGAAAGACCACCGACCAACCTGCGGTGATTGAACCTGCGGTGAGGCCGCTTGGCCAACTTAAGTGTTATATTTTATATTATTTCAGAGTTCATCATTATAGTTCATCATCACTGTCATCTGAATCAGAGGCTGCTGATTGTTGAGTGTTCTCACAGATGTCATCAGATGCCTCACAAATGCACATCTGTACATACAACATTTGCTCACTTGCAGGAACAACATGCCGTTCTGCACATTTGCACCTCACAAGTTCCAGCACAGCCTTTGGTGCAGGTGGTAGATGGGTTATCACTGGCCTGTATCGATTGTTCTCTAATGTCCAACCATATTCTGATGGTTCTGGTAGTTTGGGTTTGGCTATTTCATCATGGTACCACACCATAGCCTGCTATTGAGCTCGCTTGATGTGTTGTTCCAGTGCTCCTTTTGTAGGTGGCAATTTATCAGATTTTGCAAATGAGTTCACATTCTTGGGTATATGTGTCACTTGCCTTTGGGTTTTCACTTCATACATTATGTTCTGTGCAATGTTGATGGTTGCTCTATCAATGTGGTTTACACGTTCATCAGCCAAGGACATGGATGGCCCTTCTAACACCCATCGGAGCAGTGCTGTCAAGGATGCTGGGACGTTATCATCTCTACTACCACTGTTAAGTGATCCGTCAAAGACCCACGGCGTTTCTCTGCCACGAAGAATGTCCTTTCGAAGAGTATTCCACATTCAAAAATGCTTTTCATGTTCTGTTCCATACTTCGGGAGTCAGTTTCCTTTCTGATGGCAGAATCTTTCATAGTCTTGGAGCATAACATTTCAGATTGTCTTGCACTGGGACGTGAGAATTCAACATTTTCAAGGTGTGTCTTGATCAGATCTTTAACATGTTTATTCTGAATCAATTTTCCTCCTCCCACTCCATGCATTCTGCAGATGCCAATGTTGGTGCTGGTGACATCATTCATTGAAACAATGTTGCCAGAGTGAAGTACATTTTTCAATACATTGAAGAACTCGATGTCGGCAAGAATAGTCCTTTGGTTCTGATCCACTTGGTGAGGATTCAACGTTTGGTGCTGTGGTTGACGCTGTACATGTTTCACGTAGCAGGGGAGATGATATTTTACATCTATGGCCCGAGCGTCATTTGGTGATAAGGCTTTTAATCGAACCTTCCATTCATCATTATCACTGATTTAGACAGCGTCGTAGATTTTTTTTTCCATCAAATGAACACACTTCATGCAATTGTTTTGTCGTTCCATCTCCACTACAGAATATTCATTGCATCTTGTTATGTGAGACTGATGATTATGATCGGGTGAATTGCTTCGTCCCTATTGTGGCATCTGAACACGGTGAGTTATCATCACATTTTGATGTTTGGGAAGATGATGGACGGCCTACTGGAGATGATAGCAGAATGGCAGAATCTTTGGTGGCTGTACTTTTCTGAAATCGCATCTTCGCACGATCAATTTTGAGCTGATGCACAGTCTCTTGAAAGCACTCCCTGTGCCAAGACGCCCCATATGATTGAAGATCTGATGCATCAACATCCCGGAGTCTGCTGCTCATGGTAGATAACCAGGATCACCATAACCTGCACGCTCATGAACACTGTCCAGAAACTTGTCATATGAGGTGGGATTGGTAACCAGTTGTCCACCTGGAACTTGACACTTCAGACATATTGCATAGTTTGTCTCTGAAGTTACACGAGGATGCTTGGAATGAGGTTTGTCCATTTTGATTTCAGAGAGATACCTCAATTTTTTGTGATTAGTGGTCTGGTACAGCATATGTAAGTACATCTGAAATAAACAGAAGCAAGAAAGGTTAAGCAAACTTGTTAACCAAATGCACATAATGATTGTATTGGCATGACTGTGTGATTTATGCACGAGTATTATGATTAATGTAACTGCGATGTCATCCACTCTCTGAAAGATAAAGAAAATTGTGAATGTTATGCACAAAATTATTGTAAGGGAATTAATATATAGTTTATATAACTGCGATGTTGTCTATTTTCTAAAAAATTGTATAATTAATTAATTATCTGCTAAGTTGTATTTTAAGATATCCAATCAAATAACTCTTCTGAAATGGGATTCCTCATGATCAACAACTGTAATTTATTACAACAAATAGACTGTTGTTATCTTTACTAATTTTGCATATATATATATATATATATATATATATATATATATATATATATGCCAATTAGTTGAATTTAATGATTTAGAGGTGGCCATCTTGGATTTTACGGTACCATTTAATTAAACTATGGTATGTATAAATTCTGATATTTTCATTGAAAACCATGGTCCACACTGATCATTTTGAGGTGCAACATGACATGGTTCATCAAGGATATTAAAAAAAAAACGTCAAAAATTTTGCTGAATCAGTCAATTATATGTTCTGATGTATATACCTGAAAAAAACGTAGTCAAATATCTCTAAAAAAACATTGGCACCAAAGATTTTCTTGTTCAGTGGGACATTCTGAGTCAGAAAAACTTTGGTACCACAAATTAACATAATTTGCCAACATGCAAACATATGCCCCTGCACTAAAGCCTAAGGCTTCAGGCCTCTGGTGTACATTTGAAGACTGAACAACACATCTTCTTTCATGAAAGAAAGGTATGTCTTGATTACATCAAATGCAGAGGAAAGAAAAGTCATGAATGATATTTGAAGCCTTTAATAAAATTAAAAAAAAACTCCGACCTGTCCTTCAGACAGACTTTTTGCAGCAAAAAAAAAAAATCAAGGTAAGGTTGTTGTATGTAATTTTGGTTTTCGCCCGAGTTTTCAAGGCTGAATCGTGTGCAAATACAGGATTTATAAACAAACTGTATTTCACATGTGCATGGACACGTATTCACACATTATGTAAAGTCAATAAATTGTTTATATTGCATCACTTCTGGATATGCCAAATTGCCAGTACTCATTTGGGGAAACTACATGTCAAAATGTCATACCGGGTGCTGGCCTGGGTTTCCCACGGGTGCTGGTCTACTAGTTGAGTATTAACACCAATAACTTCCACAAATTTACACCAACAATTGACAAAAACTATTGAAAAAGACAATTCCAGAACAGGTAACCTAAGCTTTCAAAGATCCTGCTCTCAGAGAAGAGAAGGCGTCACCTGGCCACGATGCCACATTCTCTGTTCTTGTGTTTTCTTGAAGTTTAAATTCTCGTTTGTTTATTTATTAATTTAGTTTTACATTGATCTCAGATGTGTAGTGGAACATGTACAAGAATCACATACATGGCAAATACATTAGTACTTTTATTAGACATCAGTTTACTTTTATATGAATGACAAGGACATTGGTAGATTTTTTTTTTTGTGTTACCTCAGAGTGGAAATCTCGTGTTTCTGTCCAACTTCTTGTCTGACTCGGCGTCTGTCTTTTGCCTGGACAACCTTTTGTAACTCGTCTCCTGAGATAGCAGGTGATGTACTAACCCCATTTAGAAGTGAGGAAGAAGTCAGTCTTAATGCGATCTCATACAGACAATTACAAAGAGCTCTAACTGTAAAAAAAAAGAAAAAAAAGTGTGGGATATGTGGTGGAGTGGGTGTACCAAAGGTGGGGCCTTCTTGAAGATGACAGGTTGTTCTTGTCCCATCTGGAAGTAAAGCATCATTGATTATTATGGGAGGATCAAGAGGCAGAGCAGCCAATGTAAACAGGATATCAGGGTGCCTTTGGGTTGGTTATTCTTTGTTGAGTAAATCTTTGAACCAGTGCCCTGGCCAAACTAACTTGTCTGATTGAATGCAAGGATCACCTCATTTTCATCAAGACCTTTCCTTATCTACAATTGCTGCAGCAGTTGTTTGAGGCTGTACTAATAGTGAGTATCTAATGGGGGATCAAATAATTGATTTGTTATCTCATAATGTAATTTTATAGTCCTGACAAGGTGATGAGGTAGCAAACTTAGTCTTGGAGTAGTCTAGTGTGGGTTTGACTCCCAACCCGAAAACCTGCTTAAACACTGTCAAATTGGTACTTTGCATCACAAAGTGTACCATCCCTCGAATATCTGCTGGAATTACTTGGTCAACGTGAACAACCGCACAATGTCTTTCGCGAAGAGTAGACAAGTTAATGCCGGCATCCTGAACCTGCCAAAACCAGCGTCAAGCTGAGCCAGCCGGTTCATGAAAGGCTTTGGCCAAATCTTTCTTCAGCTGCCTCCAGAAGGAGATGGGAATAATTGGGGCTGTTATAAGTACAGTAATAGTACAGTACTCATGGGGGTAGTAGGAGTAGTCATTATAATAATGTAATTATAGAAGCAGTAATGTAATTGTTATAATTTGTCTCAAACCATCTTTATTAACTATTCTTGAGATGGGTGGCCAGATATACAATGGGTTTCCCCCAAAAAGGGCAAGAAGATGATGATCCTAAACCTCATTAAATCAGTTTATAAAGGCTTAGGTTTTGTGTGTTTTTAGTGGCATTGACTTCCCATCCATGTTGGAAATCGGGTCTTGATGGCTTTTCCAGGAGAGTCAAGCAGAGATCATCGCCTCGATCTTGTCATGGCGTTTCTTCATGATTACCTCAAGCTCCGTACTCTCACGATTCTCCTGCAGTGGGTGGTGCACAGAGGAACAGGTGTGGAAAATGCACTTTTGGTGAGAATAATCAGGTTACTTCTTTCTTCAGAACATGTCCACACAAATCAGACCATACTCACAAAGACAAATCATAAAAAAAACACACACACACATAAAGAACAATTGCCTTTGGTCAGGAACTGCTGTATTGTCAAAAATCCAAACGACAAAAAAAGTTTTAAAAATTTATCCAAAATGAGATCTGAAAAGTGGAATAAATATGACATGCTTGGATTCGAGAACACGATACATAATAATCTGTACGAATAATTGTGTGGGTGTCTCCTTCATAACTCCAAAACCATGAAACATTGCAGCCTGAAACTTTGCATGCATACTAAGAACACTCCAAGGAAGTGCAAGAGTGAAAATTGGGTGTTTGCGTTGATTAAAACACCCCTTTTGATTATAATTAACGGTCTTATTGAATTATTTCCTTTATCAGGTACATCCTCAGTCACCAATCTCTGTGGGATTATAAGACGTGTCCTAGGTAACCTCATTGGGATCCGAAGCCGCCATGTGTTTTTGGCCTGCTCAACCATGCCCCGACATTGGAACAGGCCACAACGATTTTTAATGACAGTTTTTTTTTCCACTTTTCTCACTCACATTAGATTATCGAATGCCTGTTCAGTCAGCATAGCTACGAATTGCTGGGTGTATTGCAATGCTTAAAAACGCCCGGAGATATCAGCGTTTGTGGCTTTATTTCATTTTTGCACATGTGATGACCTCAATAATCTCTTAAACTCAGCCGAATTACAAAATTTAAGCTCCAGAATCGAACTTATAAGTAGTTCAGACTCCTTAAAAAAAGTGTTAATTTTCCCACTTCGGACATATTTGACATTTCAGGCGTCTCCGGGAGATGAATGTTTAATATTACGGTTCGGTGATTGCTAATCGCACGCCTTGGCACGCGATTAGCAATTTCAATTGCTTCGTTGGAGTGCTTAAGCCACTTGGCGAGCACTCTACAATACTTGCACTGTCACTGAATACTGTATTTCGATGGACTTGAACAAAGTTTAGAGGCCACTCTCATGCGTTGTTGGCCAGGTGGTGGCTAGCTCGCTGAAAATGTGAAATTTTATTTTCCACGACGTTTCCCCTTTTTGTTCTTCCATGATATGACCCGTTACTTCGACAACGATACATAAAAAAAAGAAAAAAAGTACTTATCAACCGAGCTGGGCGATGGCATGCGGTCCCTCGGGTGGTACCTCGCCCGCTGAAAATGTACAATTTCATTTATAGTCAACATCGCTTTATTCAACTTTTTGTGTGATGTGTTTTCATTATGTACCCGTCACTTCGACATTCATACATATGGATGTTTTTTTTTTAAACCTCCACGAACCTCGTTTTCGGAGTTCCTGTGTTGGTTTGAGCAGTGAAAACTGTTGGCCGATATTTTTTTGCATTCTCTTTGAAGTGTTCTATCCTGAATTGCATTTTGTTAATTTTTCACTTGAAAACCAAATTTAAAGAATTTTTTAAAAACGGTAAGCCTTTGTGGTTCACCTTTTTGTGTACTTTATCCATGCGTAACTTCGTATGGAACTTGGAACAGGCCGTGTTTTCCACGCAGGAGTGCAGGCTCCTCGCCCAGTGATTCAACAAGGTTCGCGGGAAACTAACCATTGACTTTTAAATATGAAAAAACAAATTTCGCTGACGCTTTATTGGAGTCGGGTATGCCTGGAACGTACGACCTCAAGAATGAATGCTCTGATAACACACTACCTAGGTACTGCCAGGATGGAGGAACATACGTACAGGTACAGCAGTTTTTAACTTTTAACCTCAGCAGTGTACGTATGAGTGATTGCATTTTTCTTTGTCCACACGGCTGTTTCTAAAGCAGTTGGTTATTGTAATTTGAACCGGATTTGCTTTCAAATCGTTATGGAGTTTCTCTTTGTGAGTTTCAAAGCTGTTTGCCATATTAATGTGTTTTCAAATTGCAGAGCCAATTTTTTTTTTTACCCATCACAAGACAATTGGCAGCTGTTTATAAATATTAATGATGATGCACATCTTGCAGCGTCTATATTGCAACATTGTTTTCTTTATCATTTATTGAATTTCCCCAAAACAGGGGTGAAAGCAGCACAAGGTTTTTGGGTTGCATACAGTACATGCTGAAGTTTGTAATCACACTGACAAAAATCTGCCGATTCCAAAAAAAGACTTACTGATATCGGCCAAGCATGAGTGCGTTTCTCACATCGACTTCACTTCCACATTGTGCCTCTCGTTTCACTGGTCTCTGTATCTAAGTCAAGTCAAGTCAGATCAAATCTGTGACTTGCTACAGGAACCATGTAAACCTGTTTCATGGTCAGGTTGTCAGCAACTAAACCGTCTTCCCCACCAGGTTTCCTGGTGAGGAGGGTGTTTGGATATGGACACCCAGCAGGATTAAAAACAAAACCTGTCAAACGGCGGAGGAGCTCCTTGTGAGCCAACGTCCATCCATATCTAGTGCCCAACTGTGTCTTCGGACATCTTCCTGCAGTTGGGTAACGTCGTATGAGGAGGTTGGTGGCAGGATTTGTTATCCGGCCTCCACAAAACACAAAAAGGCAAATAAATCTGAAAACTCACGCCATGGGAGTACATCCTGTGCAGCTTCCCTTCCACAGGGCAGCTCACCGGATGACGGGATTGGGGCAAATCCTTCGGGACCCCCAATCTTTGATGAGAGGGAAGCCACGGGGTAACCTTCCCCAGTCAGATTGTGGTGGTGTGTGTCATGGTGGTACTGAGGTGTTGTCCACCAGATGGCAGTCTCCTTGGGTTAACCTGAGGCGGTCGCATCAGGTGGGTGCCTGGAATGTCCTATCCCTAAGAGAGGATGATCACTTGTCTGTTATCATCTGAACTCAAGCGTTTAGACATCGGTATTGCAGCACTCTCTGAGGTTTGGAGACTGGATTGTGGCGAGATCATGGTGGGCAATTACACCTACTATTGGTCTGGTCGCTCTGATGGTTACCATGCCCAAGGAGTTGCTGTAGCTGTGTCCAATAAGCTGACTCCAATGATAATTGAGGTAACACCGGTCAACGAGGGTATTATGAGACTCAGAATTTGTCACTCCTTAGGTGTCATTTCCTGGTCTCTGTAAATGCTCTGAGGCGAGTGATCTCACCATGAAGGACGAATTCCATGCCACGCTCGAGTCTGTGGTGGATCATTGCCCAAGGCAAGATACTCTTCTCATCTTGGGGGATTTCAATACATCGAATGGAACTGATGGGGACCAACACATGTCTCATAAGCATCCCTATGGGTCTGGAACCTGAATAGCACTAAGTTCCTTGACTTTGCAAGAGGTCATGGACTTATGGTTTCAGCGTCCACAACCTCATCGCTGGACTCGGTGTTCCTTCACTTTGCAAGAAGTCATGGACTTATGGTGGCTGGTTCATGGTTTCAGCATCCACAACCTCATCGCTGGACTTGGTATTCCAACGCTGGTGGTGTGGCAAAGGAGATTGACTATGTGTTTGTTTGGTTGCTGAAGGATGATCCAGAACTGCATGGTCTACCAGTGTTCAGTTCCTTTATACCAAACACAGGCTTGTGGTAGCAACTCTGAAGTTGCCGCTTAAATCCAGGAGAATCGTACCATCCCAGCCTTGGCTGGATGTGGGCAAACTCAAGGATGAGATGCAAGCTGAGGAGTTTGCGAACAGGCTGAGTGGACATTTGTGGGGGGGGGGGGGCTGGGTGCTTTGGGGAATCCTGAAGAGTTGTGGAGTGTCTTCAAGCCCACCATCCTTGATGTTGCCAGTGGATGTCATGTTACGAAGAATCATTTTGCAAAGGGCGAAGGTGAAGAATAATTGCGAAGGGCGAAGAATAATTTTGTCTCTCCAGGGACATTGGATATTAATGACCAGAGTCAAAAGGGCCAGGCTGAAGAGCAGAGCTGAGCTGTTCAGGGAGTTGAGGCAGAAAACTATACATGTGCTGAGGGTGGACAGGGAGGCCTCTGTGCAAGGAATCTGTGAGGGGGTAGATCATCACCTGTGGTCAAGTAATTCTCATCCTGCTTCCAGGGGAATTCGCACATTGCATTCATCCAAGCCCATCCCTTGGTGTACTGCAGTTGTAGTAGATGGTTGAAGGCTCTTGACAGAAGAGTCTGAAGTGAAGGTCCGCTGGGCCGGTTACTTTGAGTGGCTGATCCAACTGCTATTGAGTTGGACGTCAGTGGTGTTACGATCCTTATTGCTGACCCTCAATCAACTGTTATCCACCTTCGTTTGTGGAAACACAGACTGCGGTGAACCGGTTGAAAAGGGGTGAAGCTGCTCGATCGGTGGCATCCATGCTGAACTTCTCAAGGCTGATGGAAATGCTGCACTTACATTACGTCATTGCATGCAGTTCTGTGCTCTGCCTGGAACACAGGCATCATCCCAACTGACTGGAAGAGGGGCCTTGTTGTCCCTCTCGGGAAAGGGAAGGGTGATTGCCAAGACTGCTGAGGGATGTTCAAAATCTTCGCCTGCTATGCTGTTGAGATATCTGAGGGCAGCTTGATAGAGACCAATGATGACATGCATTTTTCCAACCCCTGCACCTTCACTGAGAAAGCGGAATACAGGTGTGTCTGAGGTCTTGATTTGGTGGAGAATATCATACACAAACTCCCTCTGATGCTTTGTTAGACTCTGCATGTGCTTACGAAACTTGTTGTCATGCATTTGACACTGAAAATGTCCTCAGTACTGTGAGATGTAGTGCTTAGACCAAGATCTTCTCCAAGATCATTGTGTTCTGGAGGAGAATGATTGTTGTTGTCCTGTTGTGTCTGTGCCTCATCTCTTCTGTCTCGATGTTCTGTGTTGGGAGCCACCCATGCAGCTCCATCAACAACATCATCTTCATCAAAGTTCTGTAAGTCACGCAGAGCTTGGTCGACAGCGTCTGTGGATAACATGTATTTTTGCTTTTCTGCATCAACTTTGTCAATAACCTTGTTATAGTGATTCTGATACGTGTCATGGCCACCAAGAAGATCACTTTCTTCATCCCTCCAACATGTGTATAGCATGAGCAGTTCTCGGAAGTGTTTCTCTGGTTCTTTGTCTCGATCAAAGTGAACAGACCTAAACAACTTAGCCTTAGATCTCCGTCTGTATCCTTCAGCTTTCAATACTGGAATGGTATCAGAAGTACACAAGTTAGTATGAGGAGTTAAGATATTAATGTCAGATTCCGAAGCAGTATTGTTTTCTGGTTGAGTTTCAATGTTGCCAGCATCTTCATCTGTCTACTCAGGCAAAACATCATTGTTTGCTTGATCATTTTCTTGAACAGCCTGCTCTGGTAACAGGCCACCTTGTGTTGGTTTCTTTGATCTGTTTCTTTTACCTCTATTCTTGTTGTCTTCACTATATCATGATGCAAACTCTGTTAAGGTAATATTTTCTAATGCCTTTGGTCTGTTCAAATACCTCTTTATGATATTGTTTGAGTGTATGTCTTCAGAATTATCATCCATTTCATCAAGAACCTCAATGGGTTTTAGGAGGCAAACTCTATCTTCTGGAGGATTAGTATTGATGAAGATCACCGAGCGTGTGATGCCTTACGCATAGGCAGCTGAAACAGGAGGTACACAGCTTCTTGGGCACTTATTTCAACACCATTCAGGAACTTGTTTCCAATATTGCGGACTTGTCGTATATCTTCATGCCCATTCCTAGCCTCTTCTGTGACTTTTTGCTAAAGTTTGCTCATTCCCCGCTGAGCTTTCATTACATATGAAGCAATATACATTGCACATGCATAGACATCAGTGATATACTCTATGTCCATGTTAGCTCTCCATGCTTTGAGACAATGCTTGCTGTAGTTGTTCATTCTCACTTCATCTGGCTTTCTTTTCAAAAAAATTGTCGGTGATTTTATTGTGGAACGCAAAGCTAGAATGTAATCATTTTCTGTAAGTTGTAATTCAGCAAGTAACTCTTCATGTGAAAGGGTAGTCTCTTCATGCATTAGGGCTAAATGACCTTTGATTTTCTCACAGTTGATTTTGTATTTCTTTAAATCTTCATCCGTATATTAATCGGTCTCCAGTGGCCTAAGCAACATGGTTTTTACCATAGGTGGCCTTGGAAAATTGAACCTGTATTGTTTTTTTTTGTTTTGTTTTCGGCAAGTACGAGAATGTCTGTGCAGCTCATATTGGACCAATTGTGAAAGCTCTTCGTCTGATGTGTCAGCTTTGCTACAGGTCATAAGTTCATCAACAAAGCATTCAATCTTTTCATCTGACCACTGTCCTATTGCAGGAGCATTTTCTATCCAAACCATCATATGTATATGGGGGGATCCCCTTTGCTGAAACTCAACACGATAAAAGTAGTCAGCAATCTTTCCAATAGGTGAAAAGTCACTTTGGAAAAATTTGAGTAACTGCTGGACTTGGTAATCAAAGTGACGTGCACAAGTTACTGGATCTGATTGAATCAATCGGCACTTATCCTCCCATGTCAGATTTTTCAACTGTTCATCTGTGTAGGTTACATGATCTACTAACATGCCTAGTATCTATAGCAAATGCAACCAACGGGTTTCTGCAGCAGAGAAACTTTGAAAGAGAGTTGCTGGTCCCAGATGCCTAATCATGGTCATTAAATCTTTATTGGCTCTTTGAAAGTATGCTGGGGATCCACGCAGTGTACTAAGTACTTTATATCCTTCATGCTGAACCGACTGGTGGAAATTGGCAATCAGTGTGTCCATATTTGCTAGCTCTGATTCCTTACAGTGCTTTTTTCTGCGATGTTTAATATCACATTCATGTTTTCTGAACTGAATATGTTTCCTTTTTCTAGCTTTTATGTTATTTTCCTTTTTTACCTCATTTGCTTTATACTGAGGATCTTTTCTTTTGTTTACTTCTTGTTTCTCATTAGTTTTATAGTCAGCATCTTGTTTTCTCTTTTGTTTACTCCTTGTATCTGTTTGTTTCTCATTAGTTTTATCGTCAGTATCTTCTCTTCTCTTTTGTTTACTCCTGGTATCTCTGTTTCTCATTAGTTTTATGGTCAGTATCTTGTCTTTTTTTTTCTCAGATTTAATCGTTTCTGCTGTTGTTCTGCAATTCTGAATGTGTGATGTTGTCTTTGTATGCGCTTATAATTTGCCATGTATGCTTTTCTCTGCTCACGAGATGTTGCCTCAGGTTTCTGATTATGCCTTTTGTTACGCTGCACTTGTTGCCAGTGTATTTGATCTTCTGTCACATTTGTATCTCTGAAATCATTTTCTGTTCCAACTATTGTTTGTTGTTTCATAGTAGAAGTGAAATATTTGTCCATGAAGGTGGATGTGACATCTTGTGTGGTAGGTTGAAGTGTTGGAAATGGTGCAACAGTTTTTGACAATAGACAGTGCAAAAGGTGAGACTGCAGTTCCTTTTGATCCAGTATAATTCTTTGTGGATCTCTTCCCTGAATTAGCAGGTGTGCATTTGCAGCTGCAAAGACTCCACAGTCAACCGTCATTCCTTGAAATTGTGATATTTTATTCAAAATGCTTTGAAGTGGGTTATGCATTTGTTGAACAATGGCATATAGTTTTTTTGAGTTGAGGCAATAGCTGTCTTTTCCGATCAAAACTTGGGAGCATGTCATACACTATAATGACATTACTTTGTTGACAGGAAATCAAATAATGTCCTGGTATACAGTGTATTTGTACTGCATCTGTATCAGGCTGAACCTGATGATGACCTATGATCTCATCACGTTGTGTTGCCCCATACACGTAGGATGGTGGAATCAGACCACAGAGAAGTGAAAACTGATTTAATGCAGCAACTTCTAGTTCACCATGCAGAACAGTTGTCAAAGTTGTGAAATGAGAACTGCTGTTCAAAACTCGAAATCTTTATCAGTGGCATTTTTGGTCTATTAGAAATGGATGAAACTGAAAAGAAAGAAACAGAAAGGTATAATATTTGATACAAAAAAATAGAATTGCATTGATTTTATTTGCTAAAAGGTTAGCATGAAAGTAGTATTAAATTTTATCCTTGATTGTAATTAGATTAGAATTGATTTTATTTGCTAAAAGGTTAGCATGAAAGTAGTATTAAAATTTAGGGCATATTTCACGATAATGTCATTTTTCAAGATGGTGGCCATGTTCAACATGGCCGAAATTCAATAGCAACCTACTTCGTCCCGACTGTGGTCCTGTCCCGTGACCTACATTTCCAGCAAGTTTCATCAGAAAAGAAAGAAATTAGAGCCTATATGGTGATAACGTCGTTTTTTCAACATGGCGGCCATGTTGGAAAAAGTTAACCAGGGGTAAGGAACGTAGCAACCAAAAATAATTGAAATCAGATAAGCGGTTTTCCATTTAATACAAAAAACATTTTTCTCAAGATGGCCGCCCAAGAGACTCTCTGTCTCTCTCTGTCTCTCTCTCTGTCTCTCTCTGTCTCTCTCTCTGTCTCTCTCTCTGTCTCTCTCTCTGTCTCTCTCTCTGTCTCTCTCTCTGTCTCTCTCTCTGTCTCTCTCTCTGTCTCTCTCTCTGTCTCTCTCTCTGTCTCTCTCTCTGTCTCTCTCTCTCTCTCTCTCTCTCTCTCTCTCTCTCTCTGTCTCTGTCTCTCTGTCTCTCTGTCTCTGTCTCTCTCTGTCTCTCTCTCTGTCTCTCTCTCTCTGTCTCTGTCTCTGTCTCTCTCTGTCTCTGTCTGTCTGTCTCTCTCTCTGTCTGTCTCTCTCTTTCTCTATATCTATCTCTCTCTGCAGCTGACTCCACTTGCCTGGCTCTTTCATGAGCAGATCAATCAGCAGTTAGCTGTTGCCATGCGCGTGCAGTTCGAGAATTCAAATAACAAAAGGAGAATGTGTATGTTTAAAAAGTGAACGAATACGAACATTTCGTATTTCAAAAAACCCTAGCGTTTTTAACCATGAAGCCTTTTGTTTTTATTAATATGCCGCCACACTATTCAAAAGCCATTTTTTTTTCTCATGGAAATTTTATTTATTTTATATATACATATATATATATATATATATATATATATATATATATATATATATATATAGATAGATAGATAGATATATTTTTTCCATTTTTATGGAGAGCCACTTTCAAACATCCTGGAGCTGAATGTTAGTTCTATATATGTGTAAATTTTCATCAAGATCGGTTCACTGGTCTCGGAACTTATTCGTCACAAAAAAACAGAGACACAAACAGAAGGACTGCCATTTATATCGTAGATTTAGTGCACTTCATTGTTATATTACATGTGTTTTTGTGTTCTTATTTTGTGATCTTGCTATCTCTTATACTAGACTGGAACTAATTTATTTTTACTTTATGCTTACAGATTATTCTTGGAATCTTGGGGATTCTCATGAGATAGCTTAATTATGTCATCCCAAAAGAAATATATGAGTGGCTCACAAAAGAGAAAGTTAAAATAAACCAAAGCTGACAACCTTTTTAAAACCAAAAGAAGATTCAGAACCTAGTACCAGTGACAGAAATCTTCCAGGCAATGACCACGACGAAGCAAGGTCAGCTGAGTCACAGTCACAGATATCGAGTGAATCAACAATGGAAGTAGAAGCACCACCTGTGATTGAAGCTTCATCCGATTCATCTCAGTTGACCAATAAGAAACATTCTGTGGAACAAGATGTCAGTGCTGATTTGTGCGTATCGATTGATCCAGCTGACTGGCAGATAATTGATGAATATTTCGTAAATCATCCTCTTGATTTTGATCAAAAACTGTGAATCATAGGACCTCTTGATCAAAACTGTGAACAAGGTGACTTCACAAGAAGTACAGGTGAGGGTGAAAAGGAAAGTTCAATATGTGCCCATATCCTTGCTTTCACTTAAAATGGCAAATGATGAAAAAGTTAAAAGGAAATGTCTTGTATATTCTCCAAAAACTGACCACGTATTTTGTGTTCAGCAAGCAAGTCTCATTGTTTACAAGTGGGTTTAGTGACTGGAAAAACTGCCGGCATAGAGTTGCTGAACATGAAAGTAGTGAAGAGCATAAAAACTCAGTTCCTGCTTGGGGTGTAAAAGCAGTTGCAGCGAGTCGAATTGATTCCACTTTGGCTTTGCAAGTAAAAGTAGAGAGAAAATATTGGAGACATGTTCTGTTGCACATTGTTGAAACACTAAAATTTTTGACATCAAGAGGTCTTCCTCTCAGAGGTCATGATGAGAGAATTGGCTCAAGCAACAATGGTCATTACCTTGGAGTCCGAGAACTCTCAGCAAAATTTGACCCTCTTCTTGCACAGCATCTGGGTAAGTATGTTACTGTAGGTCGTGGAAAGACTACATATCTCTCAAAAACGATTTCTGACAACTGAGTGAATTTCTTCAGCCATCAGATTGATCATGTTATCATAAGCATGAAGATCGCTGATTGCACCCATGAATCATATCTTGACCTGGCAGGAATAGATAACATCTGCAATAGTTTGTTTGAAAGTTGTCCGATCAACACGATCTGCAGTCCAACAAAGGAGAACTCACCAACGATTAGGACTCTTCTTATCAAAGTCCATGATGCACTTTTCTCTGCAAAAAATGCAATGTTCTTTAAAGTCAAATACTGTCTTGGAACGGCGGCTTCTTTTACTTCTTGAAGCATCTTCCAAACAGACATTACTCATTCGTTTCAAGTGTCTTTCGTTGTGTACGTTGACACACAGTCTCTATGGCATTTGAGCTCGATAGATTCGTCTGCCTGTAATCTCTGTTCAAGCTCTTCATGTGTACCATCTTGTCTTGCTTGGCTTGACTGAATGATACTTCACACTATCTGGACCAACTATTACCAGAGGTTTTCCAGCTTTAGTTGCATCACAGGGACTGAAGAAGCAGTCTCCCATTGTGATGGAGCCTTAACCTGTAACAATAGAGTTGATTATAAACATCAATAAACATTTAATTTCTTTGTTCGTATTTTAAAAAATTCTCAGGAAACAGGTTCCACCTTGTGTACTTTTAAAAATCAATAAAATACACAGTTGCTTTCAGACAGATCATGTTCGATAATAAATAAAAAAAACTTCCTTGCAAATAATATCGATCATTCTACTGTTTCAGAAGACGTTACTCTTACTTAAAACTCAGTTCTCCATGTTGCTTTCCTTACATTACAAGCCTCAACTTACTTGATCAGAAACAGTTCATGCTGTTGATCTTCTGAGGTCAGGCATTTCTTCACAACTGCACTGGGGATAAATGGCTCTGCGCAAGTTATTTTCAAACAGTTTTGTCATTGTTGTATAACGGTACTGCACAAACGCCCATCGCGCGGACAAATTCAGGGATCGGTTTATGCTAATTTGCATATTAATGAGCTAAATTTCAATGTTATCAAAGTGCAAGTGGGTTTATCATGACCAATGACCCAAAAAACATGGCTTTGGATGCTTACTTCTGGAGATATTAATTTTGACAATGGCCACTGCCAATTTGCATATTAATGGATTTCTACAAAAATGTGCAAGGGTGCCAGAGTTGCATCAATCAGAATATTCATTCAAAATTTTATTCAAACAACTGATCCTTTTGGTTCTTGGCCATTCAAAGAGATCTCAGAACAAGATACTCACATTAGTTCAAGAAACACCAAAAGTCCTTGACTTTTCGAAGTCAAGTCCCTCCAGCTCCCCAATCCCACCCAACATCCCTCTCACTGAACTACCACGCCTTCCTCTGCTCCTCTTTCTTGTTTTATTATTTTGCCCATGAATTAACATGTATCGTAGCACACATGACTGAACCGTGTACGTAATAACTCATTGTTCACGTCACATTACCATGTCACTCACTCAGCACTGCCCCGTCATAAAAATACGTGTGAACATCATGGGGCAGCATACGACGTCTCTCTCAAAATACCACCCGTCATGAAGCAGAATATAAAAGAGAAATCTTCTTCTTTTTAATTTTTGTAGCATTTTCAGTAGTGCGGCAACTTAGCTAAATTTAGCATAACAATTGTGCATTTTGTGAAGAAAGCACCAAATTTGGCACACGAGTAGCCTATCATATTATGAACAGATTTGAATATTGAGCCATCTCAAAATTTTTGATGGCAGTGGAAAATGGCTGCCACAGCCATCAGCAGCTGAATTTGAGATGGCCCAATATACAAATCTGTTCATAATACAATAGGCTACGAGTGTGCCAAATTTGATGCTTTCCTCACAAAATGCACAATTGTTCTGCTAATTGCCCCACTAGTGGGGGAATCTGCCCCCCCCCCCCCCAGAGACAAGGTGAATAAGTTTCGGTGCAATCCTACAAAAAGAAAAAGAGAGCAAGACCTCAAGAGATCCTTCCTCAACCAGAACCACAAGGGTTGCGCGCCATTCATTCAAAAAACCATGTCTCTGTCAGTGAACCAGGAGAGAGAAACAGCTGACGCGAGTGGTTGTCCCATTCACCTCACACGCTAAAGGTCTGAGTCCCGCCAGCTCAAAGACTACACGATGTGGACAAGTCTGAGGCAGGCTCTGGTCTTCAGCTCACCTTTCCCTCCGAGCTGTAGGCCTCAATAAAGGCTGTGGCCACCGGTTTTTGGGTGTGTGTGTGTGTGTGTGGCACCAGTCTATTAAGTAAAACTGCAAAAGTGCTTGTACATAAATTGTTTTTCCTTCTATATTGATAACAGTCTAACATTTGTTACTCTCCAATCTTCCAAACCTCACGTGCTGCACTCTATCCATTTAGCCTACGGACATAAATCTGGAAATACTCCTTTTCCCTGAATTTATTCCCATTGCTTCCTAAATGCAAAACCCTTGTGACAAACACTATTCTTATCACAATACGCTCACAAATAATGACCCAAACTCCACTTATTACTTTTCTTATTCCCAGAAGGATACCAGAAAACATGACATCACAACCTTAACCTTCCATCAATATAATACATTCTGTAAAAGAAACATGAGAAAAAGAGAGCTCAGTGCTGGTTTCACAAACCTCGAGAGAGGCCTTTTGCACCATGAGCTGGCTGTACACACGCGCACCCTCGTCTCCGCACACTGTACGCAGCTCATCCTTCTTTAACATGAATATCTTCTGGCCGTTCAGCATGCCCAATTGTTCCGCCGTGCTGCACAAAGATCACATGCATCTTACACCCATGCTCTTGTCCAATTGGCCTAATTCAAACATGTAGTCTAGGCTTTATTGAGTTAATTAATCACTGCTAGAGCTCTAAATGCATAAAGTGCTCCATGTATAGAAGCTAAATTAAAAACTTACGCCTTGCTGAATCCCATCTCTTGCAACCAAGTGCGGATGTCAGCAGGAGATGAGCTGTATGAAATGGGATGACCAGAGCCATGGTGTCGTGGGATCTGGAAGTTCCTCTTGTTGACCCTCTGTCCTACGAGGCGCTGCAGAATTGCTTCCTGTGCTGTAAATGACCCAAGTGTTTATGTAAAGCACAGAAAAAGTTAGCCAATCCTTATAAGCACAATTTCACACCTCGGTACTTACCTGGTAATTCGGGACACTTCCATCTCGATGAACATCGACTCTGTTTTGGCCTACATAAATAGTTTCAGTGTATATGGCCTACTTCCCAATATTTATCGCTCATTTCCAACACATGGGTCAACTACACACATACACAGGTATCAAGCATAAGTATTGTTGTTACTGTGGGAAAGGGCACTCATGCAGGCTTGCACATGGACACATGGACAAATCACTTCACACAATGCAGTGTTTTGACTAATGTGTCCAAACTATACTCCTAGATGAAAGAGAAACAGACTGGGAGAAAGGGTTATAATGGACATGCGCTGATCCGGGCCACATACAAGCACGTCTACAAAGACGAGGCATGCAGACACCTCAACGCCAGACCTTGTGTAAGACACACTAAAAGGTGGGCAGAGAGCCATACCTTCAGGAGGAGAACACAATGCAGACAGCGAGAGAGGCAACAGCTGCGTGTGCTGCATGTCCAAGCTGAATTTCATTTTTTTCAACTGGCCTCAAACAGCAAAGAGAGTATTGAGAGTGTTGCATGTTAACCACGACTACTGCTGCAACTCCTGAGCCCTGACTTAAAAACCAGCTGCATCTCTGCGGATGCTGGTCAATCCTATCTGTTGGCCAGTTGAGTTGTTGACAAACCTATACTGCATTGCTGGAGTCTTGGAGACGACATCCAAGCAGGCAATTCCTCTCCGGTCATATCTATAAAACACAAAGGGCCACTTCTCCTTCCTCATTCCTCGGCAATGCCAATCTGCAGTGGTCCTTAACGACAAGTGGTGGGCTCGGATTCATCTACTTGCTTTGCTGATACGAAGATAACCCTCTGTGAACTTGCAGCACGACTGGGCAGTCAGACTTCACTCTGTATGCACTCATCGGGGCAAGGCACCCTGCTTGGAACGTGACCACAACCGACTTCAACATAAATTCCTATTCCTGCTCGGGTTTTCTTAAGAACTGGGTACATGAGATAAGTTGCCGACTTGAAAGTGGAGATTCAATTCATAACTGCATTGAAAACTGTCATGTGTAACTTTGGGGAGTTTTAATATCATTGTGACGGGATGTGATCAAATGGTATTAGTGTTTCAAAGGTTGACAGTAGGGATTAATAAATTTCTTATTAAACATCCTTCTGCCTCGTTCATTAAACATCCTTCTGCCTCATTCTATAGACAGGACATATTATTGCCCAAAAAGCTTTTCTATCGGGCTATCCCTCCAAGTAATTGGTGCACTCGTATCAGTGCAAGGATGCAACATGAAACACATGGGTAAACGACGTTTGGCCCAGCTTTCCTCTCCACTCACAGCATCTGATATCGCTCACTCCAAGCACGGAATTTCCCCATTGTATAAGTACACGTAATGGCCTCGTCTTTTGGGAACAATCCCATGACATCTTTATTATCCACAACCAAATTGCCAATGGGACAGGTGACTTTACTTCCCAATATCCAAAGGATGGCATACTCTTGGATGCAGCACCCCCGGCCAGCACCGCACAAGACCAGTTTATGTATCTTCTGAGATTGGCCTTACTGGGCAGTGGGTACATCACCTTGGCTCGGCAGGTAAATGCAGATTACACCACCAACTGAATCATCCTCCTGCCTGTCTAAATAAAGTATTGGTGGGTGAAAAATGTTTCTGATGTCCAAAAGAAGAGGAGTCATGTTAAGGCGAAGGTTAGCGAAAGCGAATCAATTCTAAGAAAATGCTCAGTGCACACATTCAGACAAGCAAGTTCATTGGCTGGAAATGATGGAGGATACTCAAAGTTTTCAGACAAGTCATTGCGATTTGAAATCTATACACAGCAATGTCCTCTTTCCAGCAATACATTATGATTATTATTCCGTTTGTAGCCTGTGACTGCTGGTTACATCATTGCTAGGAGCTATAGCACTGATGCAGTGCCCCGTTTCCAGCAAGTTGGTACTCATTCTGCCGACTTCAAAAGGATGACTGGCTGAGTCAACCCACCTGGTGTTATTTAACGACATGACAGGTCAGGTTTTTTTTTTTTTGTCAGGTCAGGTTCGATCTGTGACCTGCTACAGGTACCATGTAAACCTGTACTAACCTGTTCCATGGTCGGGTTGTCGGCGACTAAACCGTCTCCCCCACCAGGTTTTCTGGTGAGGGGGGTGTTTGGATATGGACACCCAGCAGGATTAAAAACAAAACCTATCAAAGGGCGGAGGAGCTCCTTGTGAGCCAACGGCCATCCATATCTAGTGCCCAACTGTGTCTGCGGACGTCCTCCTACAGTTGGGTTACTTCGTATTAGGAGGTTGGTGGCAGGATTTGCACTCCGGCCACCGTAAAACCCTTCATTCCGCAAAACGCAAAAACGCAAAAAAATCTGAAAACCCACTCCGTGGGAGTACCTCCTGTGCAGCTTCCCTTCGCAGGGCAGCTCACCAGATGACGGGATTGGGGCAAAGCCTTCGGGACCCCCAATCTTTGATAGGAGGGAAACCACGGGGTAACATCCCTGGGTCAGATTGCAGGAGAGTGTGTCAGAGTGGTGCTGAGGTGTCGTCCAACAGACGGCGGTCTCCTTGGGTTAACCTGAGGCGGTCCCTTCGGGTGGGTGCCTGGAATGTCCTATCCCTAAGAGAGGATGATCACCTGTCTCTGTTATCATCTGAGCTCAAGCGTTTGGACATCGGGATTGCAGCTCTCTCTGAGGTTCGGAGACCGGATTGCGGCGAGATAATGGTGGGTGGTTACACCTACTATTGGTCTGGTCGCTCTGATGGTTACCATATCCAAGGAGTTGCTGTAGCTGTGTCCAATAAGCTGACCCCAATGATAATTGAGGTAACACCGGTCAACGAGCGTATTATGAGATTAAGGATTCGTCACTCCTTAGGTGTCATTTCCGTGGTCTCTGTTTATGCTCCGACTGAGGCAAGTGATCTCACCGTGAAGGATGCATTCTACGCCACGCTCGAGTCTGTGGTTGATCAGTGCCCCAGACGAGATACACTTCTAGTCTTGGGGGATTTCAATGCATCGACTGGAACTGATAGGGATGGTTATGAGGTATGTGTTGGTCCCCATGGGTCAGGAACTATGAACCAGAATAGCACTAAATTCCTTGACTTTGCAAGAAGTCATGGACTTAGGGTGGCTGGTTCATGGTTTCAGCGCCCACAAGCTCATCGCTGGACTTGGTATTCCAACGCTGGCGGTGTGGCAAAGGAGATTGACCATGTCCTCATTGACGGTCGTTGGAGGATAATCCAGAACTGCAGGGTCTACCGGAGTGCTCAGTTCCTCAATACTGACCACAGGCTTGTTGTAGCAACTCTAAAGCTGCACCTTAAATCCTGGAGAATGGTACCATCCCAGCCGAGGCTGGATGTTGCCAAGCTCAGGGATGAGAGAGTAGCTGAGGAGTTTGCAAACAGGCTGAGTGGACACTTGGGGAGTCTGGGTACTTTGGGGGGTCCTGAAGAGTTGTGGAGCGCCTTTAAGACCACCGTCCTTGATGTTGCCGGTGGATGTCTTGGAACTCACCGCAGGGCAAAGAAGAATTTTGTCTCTCAAGGGACACTGGATACCATTGACCAGAGTCACAGGGCCAGGCTGAATGGCAGAGCTGAGCTGTTCAGGGAGCTGAGGCGTAAAACTGTACGTGCACTGAGGGTGGACAAGGAGGCCTATGTGCGAGGAATCTGTGAGGGGGTAGAGCATCACCTGTGGACAGGTGATTCTCGTCCCGCTTACAGGGGAATTCGCACATTACGTTCATCCAAGCCCATCCCTCGGAGCACTGCAGTTCGAGCAGAGAGTGGTAGGCTCTTGACAGAGGAGTCTGAAGTGAAGGCCCGCTGGGCCGGTTACTTTGAGCGGTTGTACCAGGCTGATCCCCCAGCTGTCAAGTTGGACGTCAAGGGTGTTACAATCCCTGTTGCTGACCCATGAATCAACTGTGGTCCACCTTCGCTTGTGGAAACACGGGCTGCGGTGAACCAGTTGAAACGGGGCAAAGCTCCAGGGATTTGTGGCATCCATGCCGAACTTCTCAAGGCTGGTGGAAATGCTGCACTCGTGTCGTTGCATGCAGTTTTGTGCTCTGCCTGGAACACAGGCATCATCCCAACTGACTGGAAGAGGGGCCTTGTTGTCCCTCTCTGGAAAGGGAAGGGTGATCGCCAAGACTGCAACAACTACCGAGGGGTGACGCTGCTCTCAGTGCCGGGCAAGGTCTTTGCTCGGATAATTCTTGATAGGGTTCGCCACCATCTGCTTGAGCACCAGCGTCCAGAGCAGTCAGGCTTTACACCGAAGAGGTCAACAATTGACCGTATCCTTGCCCTTCGTGTCCTCACCGAACGCAGATGAGAGTTTCGGCAGGGGCTGCTTGCAGCCTATGTTGATCTCTGTAAAGCGTTCGATTCAGTGAATCGGGATGTCCTCTGGAGGATTCTTGGTCTTCGTGGGGTGCTACCAAAACTGATCGATCTGATGTCTGAACTCTACTCTGGTTCTGAGAGTGCTGTGAAGTGTGGTGGTACCACCTCTGACTTATTTCCAGTTGTTACTGGAGTTCGTCAGGGATGTGTACTTGCCCCCACACTTTTCAGCACTTGTATGGACTGGATTTTAGGGAGGATGTCGGAGAGATCAAGTTGCGGTGCATCATTTGGGAATGTCAAGATCTCGGACCTTCATTTTGCAGACGATGCAGTCATCTTTGCGGGGAGACTTTAGACATCCTTTTGGGGGCCCTCGAGGTGCTGAATGAAGAGTCGGAGCCGCTGGGATTACGGGTTTCTTGGGTCAAGACTAAGATCCAGGCTTTCGGTGACATCTTGGATGCTGCTGTCCTGTCTGTGTCTGTTTGTGGTGAGGATGTTGAGGTCGTGGAGAGATTCACTTACCTTGGCAGTGATATTCATGTCTCTGCTGGCTGCGAGTCAGAGGTCAATAGACGTCTGGGTCGGGCCTGGGGAGTCATGGATTCACTGGATCATGGGGTGTGACGCTGCCGGTACCTGTGCGGGAGGATGAAAGTCCGAGTCTTCAGGTCCTTGGTACTTCCAGTCTTGCTCTATGGGTGCGGACCAAGGCTTGCTCTTCCTGACTCTGACCAAGGATCTGAGACGGAGACTTAATTCCTTTGGTACCAGGTCTCTTCGGAGAATCCTTGGCTATCGCTGGTCGGATTTTGTGTCCAACGAGCGGTTGCTGAGAGAGTTTCGGATGAGATTTGTTACCTGCATAGTCCGTGAGCGTCAGTTGCGGCTGTATGGACATGTGGCTCGTTTTCCTGATGCTGATCGTGCTCACCAGATTCTCTCAGCGAGGGAGTCTCATGAGTGGAGGAGGCCAGTGGGCCGACCATGTGCCTCATGGTTGCAGCAGGTTGACCACCATCTCAAGGAGATGGGGATGGGCCTGGCATCTGCCTGGGGGATGGCCAGACGGAGGCCCCTGGAGTACCGGCGGAAAGTGGACGCAGCGACGCGCTGTTCAGACACATGCTCCCATACCTGACCTGACCTGAGTCAACCCACCTGGTGTTATTTAACGACATGACAGGGGCTCAAACTCAAGATACTGAGATCTTAAGCCAACACCAGGCTAAACAATATTGTCGTGTCCATGCCAGTTAAGACCGACCTGGACGGAGAGCCAAACAGTTTCTACCTTGGAGGCGAACACGTGATCCTTGGAGATTAGAGCACGTGTGGGATGGAGGGCGGCAAAGTCATGTACCAGAAGCAAGCACAAGGGTTGATACTCAAACCCACAACGAATAGACAGACACAAGCAAATTTAATAAACAAGGATTTAATGACTTAAATGAAATATTTATATTGGAAATAAATCAGAGCATGAGGTAATTTAAAGCCTAAAGTTGAAACATATCCACACACAGTTACAAAAACAGAAAAGGGGAAAGATAAAATAAAAGAAAATCCCTTCCTTTATGCTGGCACTGAGCTGGTTACCCAGAGATGATCTTTTAGGAGCTTGGGGAACGAACCACGTCATCCTGCATGGGAAACCGCACCCAAAATGGTGACAAGGCGCTCTCTGCTTGGGGAAACGTGCGTAAGGTAATTCGTGCGGTGGTCAACACCAGGGTTCTCCAACAGCCATGCAGCTCCTTATCACAAACAAACCTGCCAACCCCGCTCCTCTCTTACACCAGGTCCGCTCACAACGATGGCCCACCTTCCTCCTCGAACACACAACGGGATAACACCAAGTTATTGCTGAGAGACATGCTCCTCTTCTTCTTCTTTCTCTCTCATAAACGTACAACTTCGCTACTCAGCTGAACAACAATGGCCGGCGTCTTACTCCAGCACTTGGGAAAATTCAGACAGCATGAACTCAAGAATCGTGCAGTCTTCTTCAGCGT
>NC_140966.1:113416408-113471408 GCF_056783735.1 Eptatretus burgeri | reverse complement strand
CCTTTATTATACAAGCACATATGCAGTCAGGAATGCAAAACACTAACATGCACGTATACAGAACAAAAGCAAAGCAAAAGGTGCTACGACCGTCTATAAGCAATTATGTACAGTCACTTATACGGTTTTACTTACGGGACTCAGCGCCACAACACGCATTCAAAGAAAAAGCAAGAAAAGACCCCCTCATAGACAAGGGAGTCAGACTGGGCCCGTGGGCCTAATGCGCGTGGAACCTGGATGAGCGACCACGTCCACGACACCGAAGGGTCTTACCCACGCCCTCGTGATGCGATGGCGGGCAAGTCGCAATGTCAGCATATCTGCACATGGCTTCATGCCCCTGGCGTGGTCAGTGAGCTCTATACGGCGCTCCCCGTCTGCCTTTCCCGTCAGCTTCGAGCTCCATCTCCCGACTTGACTGCCCCGCCGACACTACTGCACTCGACTTGACTGACCCGTCTCCCGCTTCTCCAGACTGCCACTCCACCGACTCCAGACTTGACTGCTGCGACCGACACACTTGACTGCCACACTGCTGCTGCCACTCCACTGCTCCCACTTGACTGCCGACGCACTGCTGCTGCCACTCCACTGCTCCCACTTGACTGCACCGTGCTCGCACTCATTGATGCAAATTTCTGGATCACAGCAGGTTCGGAGGCGGGGCTACACCACCCGATGCTCAGCCATTGGATGGATGAAAAGGGGGCGTGAAGCATTCCTGATCCGCTTTTTGAGGCGAAAGGAACGCATTCACAGCCCATGGCACGACGTGTGGTAGAAAGGCAGAGGTGGTGGGAGTTTACTGCTGTGGTTTGGGAAGGGTGTTGGTGGTGGCAATATGGTTGCTGGCAGGCGTCGTTTGAGAATGGCGGTGAAGCGATGTTTGCAGGGTGGTGTTGTGGAGGTAAAGAGGCGAAGGTGGTGGTGTTTGAGTTGTTGTTTGGGAATGATGTTGGTGGTAGCGATTTGGTTGTTGGGGGATGATTGGTCCAAAATAATGATAGAGAAAAGAAAAACGTCTAACTCAAAGGATCGCAGCCCTGTGAACACAGAAATTCCCTTTAAACAACGGTGGGGAAATCAAACTACACAATTACTTATCGTCATAACTGATCTAAGGACCCTTTATGGTGTATTGCGAATTTCCACAGCCGTAACAATATTATAATGGTTTTGGATTGGGGGCAATCTGAGATGGTGGTGAACAGCTGTGTTGAAGACCTGGAAGGAAGAATGAGATTGAAGAGCATGTGGAAGTTGGTTACACAGGTGGTAAAAAGAGGAAGAAATGAGTGTAGGTGAACAGTGATCCTGGATTTAAGTAGTTTCACCATAAAGGGGTTGATGGTAAACAAGTGTGCCTTGCAGAAACTTTGGGGGGGGGGAGGGGGATTGGGGAACAAAGCACAAAAAGAGCAGAAGGTGTAAGATCAGAAAAGAGGTGGTATAAGAGAGAGACCACCAACCTTTCAGTGATGGCGAAGTGATAGACCCATAAACTCAGCTTCATCGTGGGAGATTCCAATGATTTTGAAGGCCTTGGTTTCCACGGTGTCAAGCTGAGCAATATGTGAGGAAGGAGAGCCAGCTCAGAGGGAAGAGCAGCACTCCATCAAGCTGCGGATAAAGGCTTTGTGGGTGGATAGAAACTCAGGTGTGCCAAGGAAGGATGTCACATGATGAAGGATGCCCAGTCAGCAGTTGGCTTTGGAAGCCAACTTTAAAATTTGGTTGGTCCAAGAAAGATCATGGCTAATTGTGAGACCCAGGAGTGTGTGTGTGTGTGTGAGCGAGAGAGACAGAGAGAGAGAGAGACAGAGAGAGAGAGAGAGAGAGAGAGAGAGAGAGAGAGAGAGAGAGAGAGAGAGAGAGAGAGAGAGAGAGAGAGAGAGAGAGAGAGAGAGAGAGACAGAGAGAGAGAGAGAGAGACAGAGAGAGAGACAGAGAGACAGAGAGAGAGAGAGAGAGAGAGAGAGAGAGAGAGAGAGAGAGAGAGAGAGAGAGAGAGAGAGAGAGAGAGAGAGAGAGAGAGAGAGAGAGAGAGAGAGAGAGAGAGAGAGAGAGAGAGAGAGAGAGAGAGAGAGAGAGAGAGAGAGAGAGAGAGAGAGAGAGAGAGAGAGAGAGAGAGAGAGAGAGAGAGAGAGAGAGAGAGAGAGAGAGAGAGAGAGAGAGAGAGAGAGAGAGAGAGAGAGAGAGAGAGAGAGAGAGAGAGAGAGAGAGAGAGAGAGAGAGAGAGAGAGAGAGAGAGAGAGAGAGAGAGAGAGAGAGAGAGAGAGAGAGAGAGAGAGAGAGAGAGAGAGAGAGAGAGAGAGAGAGAGAGAGACAGAGACAGAGAGAGAGAGAGAGAGAGAGAGAGAGAGAGAGAGAGAGAGAGAGAGAGAGAGAGAGAGAGAGAGAGAGAAAGAGAGAGAGAGAGAGAGAGAGAGAGAGAAAGAGAAAGAGAGAGACAGAGAAAGAGAAAGACAGAGAGAGAGAGAGACAGAGAGAGAGAGAGACAGAGAGAGAGAGAGACAGAGAGAGAGAGAGAGAGAGAGAGAGAGAGAGAGAGAGAGAGAGAGAGAGAGAGAGAGAGAGAGAGAGAGAGAGAGAGAGAGAGAGAGAGAGAGAGAGAGAGAGAGAGAGAGAGAGAGACAGAGACAGAGACAGAGACAGAGAGAGAGAGAGAGAGAGAGAGAGAGAGAGAGAGAGAGAGAGAGAGAGAGAGAGAGAGAGAGAGAGAGAGAGAGAGAGAGAGAGAGAGAGAGAGAGAGAGAGAGAGAGAGAGAGAGAGAGAGAGAGAGAGAGAGAGAGAGAGAGAGAGAGAGAGAGAGAGAGAGAGACACAGACAGAGACAGACAGACATAGAGAGACATATAGACAGAGAGAGAGACAGACAGACAGACAGACAGGCAGAGACAGAGACAGAGAGATTTGTCAGGATTGAAAGACCTATTCCAAATTTTTGACCATCTTCTGATTCTAATGAGGTCTGAAGAGAGAGAAGAGGCGACAGCCTGTTTATCTAAAGGATGAGAGATGTCATGGCAAAGGGTGGAGTCTGTCTCTCACATCAGAGGTATGTCGGCAATCTTTCTGTTAACTTCGCTCTGTTCTTCAACATTGCTACCTCTGCTATCTCAGTCTTCTGACCCTCACCCATAACTCCAGGATGCACACATTATCCAGGATGTAACCCCACCTGGTTGAACTTACAATGTCCAAGTTTATTGCACACGTCAACTCTTTTATTCCTTGTTTCTCCCATGTATAGAACTACATTGAAGAGACTGTTTTTTATCACTCTTTTCTCTTGGACTTCAACCAAACAGTGCACAGCCATCTCTTCTCATCCCCAATCCTGAACCATGATCTTTATTATCCCTTTAACCTTTGCTAACCCAACCATCTCACTTGTTCATTTCGGCGTTTCCTCTCACACCTCCATCTCCTCTTTCCTGTTTATTCTTCCTCTGTTTGTTGTCCCAAAGTCAGATCTACCTAGCATTTCCAGAATTACTACAATTACAATGTCAGTTGGTAGATCACATACCTCCATTTACGTTTTGTATCCCACTGTTAGGCCTGATCTGCATCTGGGCCTTAATCAAAATCGAATCGGCTTGTTCTTGTCACCTACCCACTCTTCCAACAAGTTTTGTCATAACTCGTCCACAACTTTTTTGAAATATCACGCCATGTGTCGTTTTTTTTTTGCCCCATCTCTCAATGGTGACGAATCATTAAAGAAATAATAAAAAAAAGTTCTCACATCCAGATGCAGATGTTCACCAAAATCGAATAATTTCATCCTTTTTACACACCCAACCTGTCCACCAAATTTCATCTGAATCTATCCATAACCTTTTGAGATATCCTGCTCAGACAAAGAAAGAAACAGACAGACAAGCCGGAAGGCAGCAATGGGTCGCCGAGCATGAAAACTATAAGATATAGAGCAAAATGGATGTCATATAGAGGATAGGGAATCACCTTAAGATTATGCATATCAAATCTCATCCAGTTCCATCCACTGATAACTACTCGGTATCCATTTGAATGAAAAGTACCGAACATGCGGTTTGAAATTGAAAATCCCCAAAGTTCCAGAGAGTGCTGTGGGTGAACAAAGATCTAAATCGAAAATCTGGCTCAATCGTTTGTCCACAATGTATTCCAGACGATTAGTGTGAATTTTCATGACCATCCAACCATAACCCTAGGAGGAGTAGCATTTGGCGTGAAGGCACCTCCAGCTCTCGCATGTTATCAATTTTTGCACTAATTGATAACATGCTTTAGTCAATTAGTCTATCAACACCATCAACATGATAGGTGTGATATCAACACCACCACTAACCCTAACCCTAACAGCTTGACCTTTGACCCCTGACCTAAGCTAAATCGGACAATATGTCCTGAGGCAAAGTTTGTAGTACTCATTGAGTACCATGAACCTGCAAAGTTTCATTCGTATCGATGCACTCACCTGGTCGCTAGGGGGCCTTCAATTTTCACCAATTTTCAAGCATACCCTAATTGTTGGGGGCGCTGCGGATAAAGTATTCCATATATCACAAAAACCGGAATATATTTGATAGAACATCACCTGTAGATCATCGGTGCCAAATTTCATAACCCGTCATGGGATAATGGCTTTCGGAATTGATTTCGCGTGAACGGTACCGATTTTGAAGGGTTTTCTGTTGTTGCTCGGGAACCAAAGCGTCCCTAGCAACCATCACAATTTCCAGAGCACAAGGTCATAAGATGTACCTACCACCTGAGTTTGGTCAAAATCCGCCCACGTTTACTACCAATTATGCTGATGACAAACAAACAAACATCCAAACAAACAGACAGAATTACTGACAATAAGGGTCACCTATTTCGGAGACCCAACAGACAAAAAGACAGGGTGGCAGAGGAAATAAAAAACCTGAAGTACATCCACAATTAATCCAATGACCTCATATTCATTGAGAACTAGACACCATCCCAAATGCAAAGCCCATCCAAGTCCACTTTGTACACAAACTGAGCTTGATGAAAACAACAGCAAAAAAAAAACGTTTTTTTTAAACTTTGATGACAAATTCTCAAACGGTAAAAACGTTTCAATCTGCTTCAAAAGACAGATTGAAGCTCTAATGGTGAAAATAGAAAGAAAAGAAAGCGAATAAAACCCAGCCATGTCGTGCGGCACAGCAGCAGCCTGGCTAATAAGGTCTCATGAAATTTACTATGACTTTGCTCGATGAAATTTTGACCTAATTATTGTATTTCCCCTATATCATCATACTAAAGGCTTGTTTAACATTTCATGATAAAACCTGGAATGGTAAAGACGTCATAGCCTGGACAGACAGACAGACAGACAAACACAAAAACACAGAAGCGATTGCAAAACCCCCTCTCCGACTGAGAGGTTGGTGGGCTAATTACTCCAGAAGATAAAATAAATACAACTGCAATTACTCCAAAACAAATGGTAGTAACTGGTCAGTTTCTACCTAAAGTTGCAAAAAAAATCTCCCTCTAGGTCATTCAATGAATTTTGACAATTTCATAGGAGAGAAACATCTTTACTAGATAGATATAATTTCTGGGCAGGTGGTGACAGGTACCTTCTTCCTCATGCAGCTCCTCGCCATCCTGGTTGTTCAACCTGACAGTCTGCATTTTGGGATAAGGGTTCACAATGCTGGGTCTTTGAGATGCTGTAGTCAAAGCTTGGAACTGCGGCGGTGGATTGGGAAGATGGAGATTGAACTTAGAGGGTATTCAATCCATACCTTGTACATTAGGATTACAGTTATCATACTATGTCTAATTTGGTGTGTGTGTGACTTGTATGCACTCCTAAACTGCAGGATGGAAAAATAGCACCGCAAAGCGGGCGTAACCCCTCAGCCCCTTGACGCAAACCAATTTCAAGATGGTGGCCATATCGAAAATCGCAGCACGCCCATTTTTGAAAGGAACCTTCCTCTACTCAACCCCAACACACCCAGCAAAAATGGATTTAATCGGACAAGGCGTTCTCGAAATTGACGGAAAACAATTTCAAGATGGCTGCTGTGGCGGCCACAGTGAAAATCACAGCATGCCCATTTTGGAAAGGAACCTTCCTCTACTCAACCCCATTATACCTCGCCAGAATAAAATCAATGTGTAAAGCCGTTCTCAAGTTATTGTCCGGAAACCAAATTCAAGATGGTTGCTCTAGCCGCCAGATTTGATATCGGATTGCACTGAATATCGAAAGGAACCTTACTCTAAACACCCCCATTATATCACACAAAAATGAAATCAATGAGTCAAGCCGTTCTCAAGTTATTGTCCGGAAACCAAATTCAAGATGGTTGCTCTAGCTGCCAGATTTGATATCGGATTGCACTGAATATCGAAAGGAACCTTACTCTAAACACCCCCATTATATCACACAAAAATGAAATCAATGAGTCAAGCCGTTCTCAAGTTATTGTCCGGAAACCAAATTCAAGACGGCTGCCCAAGCCGCCATATTGGATATCACATCACACTGATTATCGAAAGGAACCTTCCTCTACCCAGCCCCAACACACACTGCAAAAATGGATTTAATCGTACAAGGCGTTCTCCTCAAAATTGACGGAAACCAAAAGTTGACAGACGCCCAGACAACGCCTATAACGACAATACCCCTTAGCCAATTCAGGCTGAGGGGTAAAAAGTTGAAATATGGTGTTTGTACTCGAGGGTGCAGAGAAACGTTCTATTAAGTTTGGATGGCCACCTCCAACCTTCTCCTCCCTCATCCCCCAACCACCTCTACCACCCCTCCCCACCTTTACGACCACAATTATTGTTACTATTTTTATTACTTCAATTATTGGCTGCCCTTAGAGCACCCTTATTCTGGACATTTCCATCTGTCTGTCTGTCCACGAAACTTTGGTCAAGCCGAGGAGCTAAACCACTCAACCGATTCCAATGAAATTTGGTAGGTAGGACCAATATTTCTGGGAATCGTGTGCTTTCGAATATCGGACCCCGAGCCCTAGCAACGGCATAGAAACGGCCCTTTAAAGTGGTCAAAAATTCGAAAAATTGAAGCTTAGAGTTCTGTGCGCAATCTATCTCGCTCCCTTCATGCCAATTTGCAGCCCCAACAAAAAATATTTGTAGGGGGAGATAGGTTTTGGGCGAGTACATGTCGAACATTTCAGAAACGGTTAATTACGAATATCTCTAAGAGAAAGAGTCTGATTTTGATGAAACTTGGGTGAAATGTGTACAATGTGGCGAGCATGTACACAAAAATGAATGGTTGCTATGCACACCTCCGTTGCTTAAGGCCCAGTCACACATTGACGTTTTAGCCAGCGTATGGAAAGGTATCACAATGTATGTAAAACGCTGGCGTACGCTGAACTATTGATGTTTTTTTTGTTTTGGACGTATTCATAACGAGTTGGACGTATGCATAACATGTTAGTAACGTACACAGAACGTTTCGATAACATATAGATAACTTATACCAACGAATGCTGAGCGTGTTGCTGGCGTTCACAACCTATGCCCAATGATAGTCGAACTTATGCATAGCGCGGCAGCGTATCGCCGACAATCACGTGGCGTAGGCTATTAATAAGCTGCGGCTCAACGATTCAAATCATCACCGCACGAGACATCGAAGTGTCAAGGCCATCACACCTTGACGTTTTAGCCAGCGTATTCCGACGTATGAAAAATTTGCCGAATATGCTGACACACATGGGATACGTTATGGGTAAGATTTGTATACGTTAAGAGCATGCTGAAGCACACTGGCATGCGTCGTAGTACGCCAAGTACGTCAACAAATTTTCAGCATGTTGAAAATTTTTTGACGTATGCCCGCGTATGACACACGTTCCGCATACACTGTCCATAAGTTGTAGGCACGTTACGCGATCGTTGACACACGTCGACACACGTTACTTGTAAGTTACTCATAAGTCAAAACACGTCGAGGTAATGTTTAGCGTCAGTGTTCCAGACTCCCTGGTTGTTTTTTTTGTTTTGTTTTTTTTTCTTCTTCGGTGTGAAGGTGATGTTGACACTTCAATTTGTAGTGCGGTTATGATATAAATCATTGAGCAGCAGCCAATTAATTATATTATATTATAACCGCACCAGAAATAAAAGTGTCAACATCACCGTCATACTGAAGAAAAACAACCGAAAAAAAAACCATGGAGTCTGGAACACTGATGCTAAACATTACCTCGACGTGTTTCGACTTATGAGTAATTTACAAGTAGCATGTGTCGACCTGTATCAATGATCGCATAACGTGACTACAACTTATGGCCAGCATATGCGGGACGTGCGAGTCATACGCGGGCATACGTCAAAAAATTTCAAGCATGTTAAAATTTGTCGACGAGCTCGGAGTACTATGACGTATGCCAGCGTGCTTCAGCGTGCTCTTAACGTATACAAAACTTACCCATAACGTATTCGACGTGTGCCAGCGTTTTAGACAAATTTTTCATACATCGGCATACACTGGCTAAAACGTCAAGGTGTGACAGGGCCTTTAGCAACAGCTAAAGTACTTTGTCGTACATCGTACACTTATTGTGGACTGTACAAAAAAATCAATACCTCCAAAACTGGACCTCCGAGGGACCTGTTTTTTTTATTGTCTGTGCAAGATATATATGTCTGTGCTCTATCCTTTTTAAACGGCTTAAATTTTGGATTAAATTGTTACTTTTATTTGATATTTGATGTGCCATACTCGCTACAGAGAGTCTGTGCCTCCGAAGCAGCTTCCTGAGCAAGGATTATACTGGGTGGTTTGCCATTGTCTTCCCAGCAGTAGTTTGGGCAGGAATTTGTAATTTAGCCACGGTGCTGGTGATAGGTCACCCACTCTTCATGAAAGGACAATGTAGGGATCATTAACGTCCATCAACTAATGTCAGAAGACAGGACGCCCAGATTAATGTCCATCGGAGGGACGACACACACACCGATGATTGACCCAGTCTGTGAAACACCAGGATGACATTTTAGAGCTGGGTCTGGATTCAAACCCAGGCGAGACAGCTTAGAGGCGAGTGTGGGTACCTCGAGGTCATCCTGTCAAAGGTTGTATCATAACGAACTGTAAATAAACAAATTGCGAGCCCACGCCCTGCGCGCGTATTATTCAATTATATCGCGTTCGGGGGGGAGGGGGGGAATAAATAAAATAAAACACTTTTTCCTAAATTTCCATCCGATTTCACTCTAGGTTTTGACATAATCATTTAAGCCATGAGTTTTGATCATCAAATATGGAATCAGACTTTGAATATCAGCTTAAAATAAACCAATACGATACATTATTCAATCTTGCCAGGAGCCAATCACATTACACCGAGCTTCAGCCAATCAGTGTCAACTACAAACAGACAAAGAGACAGCCATCTCTGCCTCATATAGATCATCATATAACAAAATAAAGGACCAATGGTCATGCAGCTCACCTGGCTGGTTGCCATAAAGTGGAGTGAAGGATGGATCAGGGTAAAAATAAGAACTGGATTTCGAATACATGTTTTCGGTTGGGGAGTATGGAAAAAATGTCCACAGCAGTGCAACTCCTTGCAGTCTTTGAGCCTTAGTTTTCAAGATATTGCCCACTTCTGGTATTATGATGTCACTTCATATTGGTCAAAATTATCCCGATTTGATGAAGTGCAACTTCAAGGCGTCGAGAATTAATATTTTTCGAGATATTTGCCACATTCTGTATTATGACGTCATTGGTGACCATATTGTGTTTCGGGTCAGCTTTTTATAATCAAACGTTTCCACAGGAAGTCAATCATATATTTTAAGTTTTGCAATGATCAGTTAAGCGGTTTCAGAGAAAATTAATTTTAACGGTTTTTCCCTTTGATACAACATGCATACCGAACCACATGACAAATTATGTCATTGTTATCAAATTATATTTCCGACACGGAGTTCATCATACATGCAAAGTATTACATGGATCAGTTAAGCAGTTTCAGAGAAGAAGGTTTTAAAAAGTTTTCTTAGAATCCAGTATAGCTGCGAAACCACATGACTGATGACATCATTGTTAACTATATTTCTCTTGGGTAATTGATCACAAATTTAAATGTTTCGCATTGATTGGTAGAGGGGGAGGTTGCCGTGAACAAACTTGAGTTCCACCGCACCAAATATAAAACTTTAGCCAAGTTTGGTCGCAATTTCATCAGCAGTTTCGGAGAAGAAGTTGAAAGTGTTTATGGACGGATGGACTGACGCGCCATCTCATACGCTCACCTGATTTATGTTCCAGGTGAGCTATAAATGAAGAATCAGAATCACAAAGGTCATGTGTATTTAAAAACCCAAATGAAGTGGAATGATATTGGACTTGATGTGCTTCTGGCCAGAAGACAAGTGAGGAATAGAGTTAATTAAATAAAACTTAATGCGAGTACATTTACTGTTGTGACAAAGATATTCAGGTACAAAATTCCAAACAACTGAAGGGTTAAAGGATTAATTTAACAATATATTATTCTTATTATTTACTAATTAATCTCGTATCATGACATATCTTCATTAGCAGGTACACTTGATGTCATTGCACATAATCTTAGTACGTGAATGACACTTGCTTTACCTATTTGTAATTCTTTAACACCAGAAACCTTCCTGTAACACTCTCCTACCACTCAATCCTCCACTCACTGATAGACCTGATGAAAACACATGGACACATAATTTGGCATCATAACTCCATGTAAGCCTTCCAACGTTGTGTGGCTATTACTGGATAAACAAAAATAGATATGATCGTTTCAGAAGAAAAACCGTAAAGGATTACCTCTTCCAATTCGCCAACAATTTCCTTGAAAGAAGAAAGGAAAGAGAGTGATTAAACATCACCATTCACAAATGCACACAACTATCCCATTCACACAAACCTGGTGTGCATTTGCTTACATAAGCCAATGAGATGCCAAACCATTTTGTTTCCTTGTGTTTGGAATGAGACATTTCAATATAGATCTTGAATTATATTTCCATCCATCGGGACCATACTCTGTGCAGAGCGTTGGTGCTGCCGAAGCAGTCCCCTTGGCCTATTGGGCACAATCCTGGACGGGTCACCATTCCTACACAGTATACCAGCATGCTGGCACTCATTTTGCTGACCTCAGAAGGATGACGGGCAGAGTCAACCCCACCTGGTATTAATTCAAGAGCCAAGGGGGATTTGAACTCACGATTATAGGATCCCAAGCCCACCCACCACCCTAAACATTGAGCCAACACCAGGTATTGAGTTATATTTGAGCCCCCAATATGCTCCAAAAGCAACAGATGTTAAAAAACAACCAAACCCAACAACTACACATCAACATCAAAAATACCCTTCTTAATCACGGTGTGTGAATATATGGAATGATCGAATATTATTTAGGGAGCAACGAGATGAGATGTGATGATTGAAAGAGATGGATCATAATCCCTGTAGGCTGTATACAGATAAACTAAACACCGGGGATAGAGCGAGGACAGAATGGACAAACACAGATTTTTATAAGAAGGTAAGATGGTCTTGGTCATCAGCAGGGTTGTGTACCATCATCAGTGAGAAATTCAATGTCACTGTTGGAAATGCGGCATTAAGCTCCCATTTCTGCTTTTCTTCTTCATTCATGAAAGAGAGCTTTTAAAAAAGGAGTATTCATGATAAAATGGAAATGAAGTTTTGCTCCAAGTAAATCAATTAAACACAGACACAGACACAGACACAGACACAGACACAGACACAGACACAGACACAGACACAGACACAGACACAGACACAGACACAGACACAGACACACACACACACACACACACACACACACACACACACACACCTTGCAGTATTAATAGACAAGTACAAAAGCCCATCAAAATGACAGGTTGGAATTATTTTATTCTAAATATTCAAGGAGACTGGAAAATTTGAAGTTTCGTAGCAAGAAGGGTTATTTTAAAACATGACGTGCACAAATGTTTCCCTATTTTGTCTTATCTTCTGGGACATGTTGTTTCGATGGTGCAGCCTCGTGAGCGTGCCAAAGTGTGAAGCCTCGGCCTAGATTCATGTGTCCCTTTATCTTATTTATTCGGACATCTGACAAATGCAAAATGAACACTCGTTTTACTCTGCTCATGTTGAACATAATGTGCAGCAAGTATCACCTCCCTCCACATTGAATTTATTGTTATTTTTAAACGATTCTGGACACCGCCATTGACACCAAGTCGATAAGTCACCGTCCACAATTCCAATAGAAATGACGTAATTACTCTTTTATGGAAAATATTTTTCGAGTTTCTTATATCCTGAAAAATAGACCGTAATGAACACACAGTCATGTTAAAAGATTGGCCTTATGAAGGGGTACAGACAACTTCACAAACACACACAACTACACACACACACACACACACACACACACACACACACACACACACACACACACACACACACACACACACACACACACACACACACACACACACACACACACACACACACCAGACAAGACCATTTGAATGAAAAGATTCCCTCAGACAAGGCCATTTCTTAAAAAGCAATAACACCACACACTCGACAGGAATACACACAAAATTGTTGCCGCTTCGTTATTTTTCTCTACCGAAGAGAAGGCTTAAAGAGTTTTCATAGGAAGCTCAGATATTGAAAAGGTAAAAATCTGAAACGAGTAACAAACTAGTGAACAGCTGCTCATGTATTCCAAAGGCCTGGTGCTCGCTAAATGGTTAAGGTGTTTGGCTCAAGATCCGAGGATCTTGAGTTCAAGCCCCTGTCAGGCCATCGAATTACCATCAGGAGGGATGGGTGTGAGGGAAGAGAATTAGTGTCTGAAACCCGAATCCTATCCAAGTTCCTTCTGATGACTCCAATGCAGTATTTGGTTTTCTGTTTGATATCATGAGAGGTTCCAGTTAAGGTAAAGATTGGGCACACCACTGATCAAGATCTTCAGGAAAAGTTGTGCTTTTTCATGTCATGGAAAAGTACTCAAGCGATGCTGAAAAAATGCTTCATCATTAATCTAAATGATAACCGTTTTCACTTCGTGTTAACTTGTATCTTAATAAAATGTTCTACATGATATATTTGGGTTAAAAACAGCACAACACAGCAATGCACATCGATCAAAAGTAACTCGGTGAAGGGGTGCTTGCACAGCCAAAAATCCTATTTGTGTAACAGTTTCATGTGTTGCTTTATCTCCCTCCCACATCTCTCTCTCTCTCTTTACCTCCCTGCCATCTCCCTCCCTCTTTACCTCCCCAATATCTCTCTCTCTCTCTCTCTCTCTCTCTCTCTCTCTCTCTCTCTCTCTCTGTCTCTCTCTCTCTCTCTCTCTCTCTCTCTCTCTCTCTCTCTCCCTCGCTCTCTCTGCCTCTCCCCATCCCCCTTCTCTCTATATATTCCTCCCTCTTAGCTTCTCTTCCTCTCACCTCCTCTATTTTTTCTCTCCCTCAATTTCTTTCCCTGGCCCTACTCCTCCCCCATCTTTCTCTCTCTTTCTCCCTACTCCCCCACTTTTTTGGTATTGATCAAACTTTGATCTGCTCGAGCAATGGCCAAACCTTGAAGCAACAGAAAACATGCACACATCACTCAGACAAAGCATCTCGGCATTACCTGGTACCTTTCAAACTCTTTTCCAGAAACGTAACACTGCAGGTAGTGCAAGAGGTGAATTTGAGAGAACATGGTAATGACAATGGAAAAGAAGATTAAGCAGGTGTCTCTTTCCATCACACCAGCACAATATGGTATAAGAACCCTCAACTTGCATGTGATATGGAGAAATGAGACAATGCATGGCTGAATGTAAGGTTAGAGTCAGGTTGAAGGGTCAGGGTTAAAAGACTATGCTCAGTGAATTTATCAATGGAGGTGGGTTTTGATGTTGAGAGCATTTCTATAAAGTGTAAAGTATGCTGGCCTTTGATTTACCTGAGGTTCCACTTTTGAAGGTGATCCCACCCATTGTGCTTCATTGAAAGAAGCTTCATCTGGATGGGGAAGCACTTGGGGTTCAAATGCATCTTGAGGGGTTAGCGGTAAAGGTGACTGGACTCCATCGGCTCGATCAGACAAGGAAGGGTTTGAGTTCATAAATAATTCAGACATATCAGTGGTGGGGTTGATAGAAGCTGGTTCGGGAGCAGTCCGGCTGGCTGCAATACGCAGGTTGTCTAAAATGTTGTGGGGGACAAAACCAGAATGTCCGCTATGATTCTTCACTCGCCACCACTGTTTGCTGTTGTCCTCAACCTGCAGCAAAAATTAACCAGAGAGTTGGTGTCAAAGCCACCCAATGCTCGCCTGTTTATACATTTATCGTTTTTAAAAGACGAGTCTAATAATATTTTTTATAAAGCATTGCAGTGAAGTATGATCCAAATAATTTTAAAGCAATATATGTATTTGTATATTGTAATCAGTAAAAAAAATAGTGTGGTAGATAAAAACATTACAAAGGAAAAAACTTTAACGTTGAAGTGCTAAAAAAAGTTAAGTTCAAAACAAGTCAAAAATTTTAAAATTTAAAATTATTTTTTAATTTCAACTTCACTACATCAATAGTATACCCCAGAGTTTCTCAACCTTTTTACCCTTGTGGAACCCTTGAAATAGTTTTCATGTCTCAGAGAAACCCTGCATAAAAATTATTATATACCATTATTAATATCTAGCTCTTTTATATTTTCATCATAGTTCACATGGTAAATATAATTTTTTTTCGGATACCTGGTTTAAGGAAAAAATGACCCCCTTTTTGTCAAATTTATTGGCAATGAAAAAAAAACAAAAAAAAAACATACTGCTCGTTTATGAGACCTCAAACCTAGGTTTTAAATATTTGATTAGAAAAAAAAATATATATATTGTTGTGGTTACCAAATTCGCAAACCACCATTCAGGTCCCTTAGGTGAGATATCTCGGTAAGTACATGTGTAGTTAGGCCCAAACCCGTTGTCTAGTGGGAATACACGTCATTTATGCGTGCTGCGACTCTTCAGGATAGCCGTTTTTCTTTTACTATCTTTATTTTGGACCAACCGCCATGATTACCACCACCAGTCACAACATCAACCACCAACCACAACGCCGCTTCACCACAACCGCCACGACCTTCACCTCACACCTCGCAACCGTCGCATCGCCACCGTTCTTGCGCCGCTTGTGGGTACCGGTGTTGGACTCGTGCAGGGCGCGCGCCGAACAGCGTGTACAAAATCACGGATTTTGTGCTTCAAAAACGGATCAAAAACGACACACGCCCACTTTTTGCCGTCCAATCGGTGCGAGGGGCGAATTGGCCCCGCCCCCAGGGCGTTGGAGGGCGATCGATATATGCAAATTTATGGATCAAAAAGCATTCACGCCCACTTTTTCTCGGGCCAATGGGGAGCGAGGTGAAAGGTCGAAGGGAGGGGGTCAAGGATGAGAGGGCGAAGCCACGGGGCTGATATAAGCGACCGTGTTCGTCAGTCCAGTGAGTAGTAGAGTCGAGAGGGAAGAGAGAGTTAAGACTTCGCGGGCGGTGGAGTTGGCAAGAAGGAGCTGGTCGTCGTGTGCGTTGGAGTCGGAGCGGAGGGGACGGAGCTGTGGAGAGGCGGCGAGGGCAGACGAGGGGGTGCTCGCGTCGTGCAGGGAGCTGCACCCCAGGGAGGCCGACAGCGCGACCTGGCCGAGGTGGAGACGCTCGTCGCGGGACAATAACAATCCTCTATACCCCGAGCATCAGCAACCCCCTCCTGTTTCCCCCCGCGCTGAGATAGTGCGACCAAGGGGGCCCCTTTCCCACCCCCTACCAGACACTGCCCGCGAGGCCCGCGGAGTTGAGGCACCATCGCCGCTCCGCGTCTCATCACCAGACGGGTAGGCCCGACCCGGTCTCGGCCTCAGGCCCGCCTCATCCTTGAGGGTATTCTTTCCTTGGTTTTGGGTATGTGTTGGCGGCGCCGTCTGTGAAGTAAAATTGTATAAGTGTTGCCGTGTGCTCTTGTAATCGGTATTAGATCTGCATTGTCGCATTTGCTTTTTGTGTAAATTGGATTGTGTTTTTCTTTTCTGTGTGCTTTTCGTGGAATTGAATATGTGTGCTTTCCGTTCATCGCGAATAAATGTGCTTTGTGTTGAACTGTTTCCCGCTTCGCTTCGTCATTTCCTTCATTGAATCCTCATCTTGCTTCACGTAAAGGGTTGGTAGTGGGCTGAATACGCCCGATAATTAATCGAACCGTCGAGGTCGACGAATAACACCGCTCGGTTATCCCGATAGTACGGAACGGGTCGCTTAAGTGGCCCGTGTCCGAAGTCGACCTGCGGCGAGGTGCGATCGCCCGGTCTACCCTCCGTGTGGGTACTTAGGTAGGTCGAATTTGGCGAGCAACCCTATCCCACGCGGGGGCTGATTGGCTCGATCGCGGTGAGACCGAAAGGTCCACCCGTGACTGGTTCCCGGCGTTAGTCCGAGAGGGTCACGACTGGATTGTCCGTCCGGTGGGCGACGTGCCGCGATTCGAGTTACGTGGCCGTCAGCACGCCGGCGGGCGCGAATCCGCAACAATATATATATATATATATATATATATATATATATATATATATATATATATATATATATATATATATATATATATATATATATATATATTACACTTTTGCACTATCGCAGCTGCGTCGTACCTCCTATTACTCTTGTTTTGTTTACATTGATGACATCACGAGGTCGTTTCTCGCAAGTTTCCGCGATTCACTGTTCAAACACATGTTTCAAACCACGAAAAATTTTAGTGAATTGGGCCAATCTGCTTGCTTTGTAATTGGGTTGTGCTGCTTGGTCAATTTAAAAACGTCATTTTTGAAAGTGTTTGTCAACCCCGAGTCTGTTTGACAATTTAAAAAAAAAAACACCTCATGTAACTTGATAAACAAATAAAGTGAAGCAATAAAGGTAAACAGAAGAACTAACCTAGAGAGAGAGAGAGAGAGAGAGAGAGAGAGAGAGAGAGAGAGAGAGAGAGAGAGAGAGAGAGAGAGAGAGAGAGAGAGAGAGAGAGAGAGAGAGAGAGAGAGAGAGAGAGAGAGAGAGAGAGAGAGAGAGAGAGAGAGAGAGAGAGAGAGAGAGAGGCAGAGAGAGAGGCAGAGAGAGAGGCAGAGAGAGAGGCAGAGAGAGAGAGAGGCAGACAGAGAGAGAGAGAGAGAGAGAGAGAGAGAGAGAGAGAGAGAGAGAGAGAGAGAGAGAGAGAGAGAGAGAGAGAGAGAGAGAGAGAGAGAGAGAGAGAGAGAGAGAGAGAGAGAGAGAGAGAGAGAGAGAGAGAGAGAGAGAGAGAGAGACAGAGAGAGAGAGAGAGAGAGGCAGAGAGAGAGGCAGAGAGAGAGGCAGAGAGAGAGGCAGAGAGAGAGGCAGAGAGAGAGGCAGAGAGAGAGGCAGAGAGATAGAGAGAGGCAGAGAGATAGAGAGAGCGCAGAGAGATAGAGAGATAGAGAGATAGAGAGATAGAGAGATAGAGAGATAGAGAGATAGAGAGATAGAGAGATAGAGAGATAGAGAGATAGAGATATAGAGAGATAGAGAGATAGAGAGATAGAGAGATAGAGAGAGAGCAGAGAGAGAGGGCAGAGAGAGGGCAGAGAGAGAGAGAGAGAGAGGGCAGAGAGAGAGGGCGAGAGGGCAGAGAGAGAGAGAGAGAGAGAGAGAGAGAGAGAGAGAGAGAGAGAGAGAGAGAGAGAGAGAGAGAGAGAGAGAGAGAGAGAGAGAGAGAGAGAGAGAGAGAGAGACAGAGACAGAGTACGAGAAAACATTCATATCTCAGACATTACTTTAAAATATATCTATCTATAATTCCAGCAATGTGTGTGTGTGTGTGTGTGTGTGTGTGTGTGTGTGTGTGTGTGTGTGTGTGTGTGTGTGTGTGTGTGTGTGTGTGTGTGTGTGTGTGTGTGTGTGTGTGTGTATCTGCAACCGCTTTTTCTCAACAACCACTGGTCTGATCTAATTGAAACTTGCCAGGTATATTGCTGGGAACCTGAGTATGTGCCTTTTCAAGGTTTGATATTAATCAGACAAGTGGTTCCCAAGTTATGGCCATTTATTTACCAAACCAATGACAGGACCGGTGCTATGACGTCACGATTGACATCACAATTCTTTTTTTTTTTGCACATACAGCCACACACGTATAGGCACGCACTAGTATATTTTAAATAAATTAAAAAATATATATTTTATGGAGGGTTGCTTCGGAAGACTCACTGACTGATATTACAGACGGGTACCTTCAGGATGATGTCGAAAGGTGAAATTTTGCGTACCAATGGACATTGACATCAATACTCCAGGAAAAAATATGTAATCGTCAGACAATTTCCATAAATGAAAATGTAACTAAATGAAATCTGATAATTATAGTTATCTGATAATTTGAAGAAATAATGAGTCTTATAACCAATACCTATTTACTTAAAGCAAGCAAGGAAATGGTCCCTCTTTCTCGATATACACACAAGAAAATGTGAAATTTCCAAAGCATAAAAGTTATCTTTGTGTCTTTTTTTTTTGGAGAATTACATTGAGTGAACCAAAAAAAACAATAGGAATGTGCCAAAATTAAGCAGCTTCATTGAGCTATTAGACTTAATGCATTCACTGCTTGACATCGTGTCCTGTTCCCCAGAAGAACTACTTATTCATCGCATCAGCCAGATCGGTGTCTATATTTTTGGAGGTATCATGAGGTGCTCTCCTGGGAATCAAAGCAAATCTGTTGAAAAACGGATGTTCTAAAATAAAGTGAGAACATTTGCACGGAAACGGACCTATGTACCAATGTAATGCATGCACACAGGAAAGCAGACAACGTGGCGGATTATCTGCAATGTTTATTTCAGGGGCTAATAAACTTTGTGATGTCTCCAGGGTTGTTCGATATTAAACAGCAACTCTTTTGTGGATAAAGACATTATTTGAATGCATTCATTTAATTTCTTTAACTGAGATGGATGCGGTGAAGACTGGCTTTAAATTAAAGGGAACCTATATGGTATGCAGTCACAGCCTGGCCAGCTGTTCCTCATGAACCATTCAATTGGAGTGCTTGCTTGAGTGTTGAAGCCACTTGCTGAGTGCCCTGCAGGTACAGCACTACGTCATTCTGAGCAAATCGTGCACTCACTGCGGATGCTTTTTCCACGCCACGTCACCCAGAGCTGTGAGCTCTATAATTCCAGCAACCGAGCCAAAATTACGAACCAGAGTGGGTGGCGCTCCACGCTCCGGCACCCCGAGCGGGTGGCGCTCCGCGCTCCGGCACCCCGGGCGGGTGGCGCTTCGGCATCCTGAGAAAGTTGTGAAATAACACCAGATTTCCAAGCCACTTGCCATATTAACACGTTTTCAAAATTACCGAGCCAAATTATGTTTCCACGCATCACACGCTGCTGAAACGTTCATGTAAATGCAACATTGTTTTTTCTGTTGTGAACAGTGTGTGCTGGATTCGGTAATCACACTGAGGCCAAGCGTTTGTGTGGGTGTGTATGTGTATGTGTATGTGTATGTGTATGTGTATGTGTATGTGTATGTGTATGTGTATGTGTATGTGTATGTGTATGTGTATGTGTATGTGAAAGTGTAAGTGTAAGTGTAAGTGTAAGTGTAAGTGTAAGTGTAAGTGTAAGTGTAAGTGTAAGTGTAAGTGTATGTGTATGTGTATGTGTAAGTGTAAGTGTAAGTGTGGGTATGTCTCTCCTGGTGTTCGTGTCGCCTTGTTTTTCATCTCTTCAAGGTTCCGCCAATGCCGTGGGCTGCGCAGTTGCTGCAATTTGTTATCTAAATGACAGATGATTTGTCTTCCCGATTCAATCGGTCTTTTGATTGCATGATCCTCCATTTAATGGTTGCCTATGTGCGACACAGACTTCAAATGGGACTAAGTCGAGCGACAGCTACTGATACGTTGGTCACGTATGGAAGGGCACACCGGAACTTTGGTTTGCGTTGTGTCGACTAATCGTTCACCCTCCTCTGCATAAACTTGTTCACAAAACTTGAGTAGAAGAAAGGACCCGCTCTTTTCTGCAGGATGTCAGGTCGCAATGCACAGCATCGGACAGCTGCAAGAGGCCTGGTATTCAAATGACTATTCAATGAATTGACAGATCGATTTTACACCCCGCGAAGGAAATATTAGATCAACAACTCAAACATCCGTAAACACGTTGCACGTGATAATCACCCCGAACACATTCACAGAATGTATCAAGAAAGTAATTAGGAGAAATTAGTTAATTGATAAAGTGACTTCAATCCAGGTGATATCAATCAGGATGATCAATCTCTTAACGTTATGTATTAATGGTACCTTATGTGTTTCATAACCATCTCCAATGACGAGCTCGAGTGATAGCGAGAAATGACAGACTTTTAAAACTTTCGTCCCAGTGATTGTTCATATTTCATCGTCAAATATGTATACATATATATATATATATATATATATATATATATATATATATATATATATATATATATATATATATATATATATATATATATATATATAAATAAATCAACACACACACATACATGTTCATAGATATATACGAGCGTGGATCGGCTCGAGATGCTTTGCCTCACACGTCGCAACAGTAAGACAAACACCACCCCAATATTAAAAACACATCACCACCACGTTATTAATCAGAGTTGGTATCAAAGCCACCCAATGCTCGCCTGTTTATATATTTATCGTTTTTAAAAGACGAGTCGAATAATAATTAATATTTTTTATAATTCTCTAACAATTTTTTTTTTGGGGGGTGGGGGGTTGGAAATCACTAAAAACATGTACAAATGCAAAAAAATTTTTTTTTTATGTCCAACAATTTTTTTTGAGGGGGGGGAACAAGTCCAAAATCCCATGGCATGATCCTTGGACGATACCTAACCCCCCGCCCACCAAGTTTCGTCGAAATCCAAATCACTGAAAACATTTGGAAATGCAAAAAAAAAGAAATCGAAATTTTGTCAAAAAAAAAGTTGCAAAAATTTTTTTTTCTCCAACAAAAATTTTTTTTGGGGGGGGGTGGAAATCACTTAAAACATGTAGAAATGCAAAAAAAAAAATTCACGACAATTTTTTTTTTGAGGGGGGGGACCAAGTCCAAAATATAATGTCATGATCCTTGGACCATACCGAACCCCCCACCAAGTTTCGCCGAAATCCGTCAAGGAGTTTTTCCATAATACAAAAAGTTTAACATTTTCACGCTCACGCTCACGGAAACGCTGGCGCTCACGCCGGGGGTATCGCTTAAACTCTCTGTTCTTCGAACAGGCGAGCTAAAACACATCACCACCACATTATTAAAAACACTTCACAACCACGTTATTAAAAAACACCTCACCACCACGTTATTAAAAAACACCTCACCACCACGCTATTAAAAACACATCACCACCACGATATTAAAAACACATGACCTACACATTATTAAAAACACCTCACCGCCACGTTATTAAAAACACCTCAGCACCACGTAATTAAAAACACATCACTGCCACGTTATAAAAAACACCTCACCACCACGTTATAAAAACACATCACCACCACGTTATTAAAAATGCATCGCCCCACGTTATTACAAACACCCCATGACCACGTTATTGAAAACACATCACCACCACGTTATTAAAAACACCTCACCGCCACGTTATTAAAAACACATCACCGCCACGTTATTAAAAAAATATCACCGCCACGTTATTAAAAACACCTCACTGCCACGTCATTAAAAACACCTTACCACCACATTAAAAAACACATCACCACCACATTATTAAAAACACCGCACAACCACGTTATTAAAAACACATCACCACCACGTTATTAAAAACACATCACCACCACGTTATTAAAAACACCCCATCACCACGTTATTAAAAACATATCACCGCCACGTTATTAAAAACACCTCACCGCCACGTTATTAAAAACACCTCACCCCCACGTTATTAAAAACACCTCAACACCACGTTATTAAAAACATATCACCGCCACTTAATTAAAAACACATCACCGCCACGTTATTAAAAACACATCACCACCACGTTATTAAAAACACATCACCTCCACATAATTAAAAACACCTCACCGCCACGTTATTAAAAACACATCACTGCCACGTTATTAAAAATGCATCACCCCACGTTTTTAAAAACACCCCACTGCCACATTATTAAAAACACACACCACCACGTTTTAAAAAAAAACCTCACCACCACGGTATTAAAAACACATCACCACCACGGTATTAAAAACACCTCACCACCAAGTCATTAAAAACACATAACCCCACGTTATTAAAAAATACCTCACCACCATGTTATTAAAAACCCCTCACCACCACGTTATTAAAAACAACTCACCACCACGTTATTAAAAACATCACCACCACGCTTTAAAAACATATCACCGCCACGTTATTAAAAACAACTCACCACCACATAATTAAAAACACCTGACCTCCACGTTAATAAAAACACATCAGCAGCACATTTTTAAAAACACCTCACCGCCACGTTATTAAAAACACATCACCACCACGATATTAACACATCACCACCATGATATTAAAAACACCTCACCACCACGTTATTAAAAACACATCACCACCACAATATTAAAAACACCTCACCACCACATTATTTTAAAAACCTCACCACCACGTGATTAAAAACACATCTCCATCATGTTATTAAAAACACATCACCACCACGTTATCAAAAACACCTCACCACCACGTTATTAAAAACACATCACTGCCACGTTATGAAAAACACCTCACCACCACGTTATAAAAACACATCACCACCACAATATTAAAAACACCTCACCACCACATTATTTTAAAAACCTCACCACCACGTGATTAAAACATCTCCATCATGTTATTAAAAACACATCACCACCACGTTATTAAAAACACCTCACCACCACGTTATAAAAACACATCACCACCACGTTATTAAAAACGCATCACCCCACGTTATTAAAAACACCCCACTGCCACGTAATTAAAAACACCTCACCGCCACGTTATTAAAAACACATTACTGCCACGTTATTAAAAATGCATCACCCCACGTTTTTAAAAACACCCCACTGCCACATTATTAAAAACACACACCACCACGTTTTAAAAAAAACCTCACCACCACGGTATTAAAAACACATCACCACCACGGTATTAAAAACACCTCACCACCAAGTCATTAAAAACACATAACCCCACGTTATTAAAAAATACCTCACCACCATGTTATTAAAAACCCCTCACCACCACGTTATTAAAAACAACTCACCACCACGTTATTAAAAACACATCACCACCACGCTTTAAAAACATATCACCGCCACGTTATTAAAAACAACTCACCCCACATAATTAAAAACACCTGACCTCCACGTTATTAAAAACACATCAGCAGCACATTTTAAAAAACACCTCACCGCCACGTTATTAAAAACACATCACCACCACGATATTAACACATCACCACCATGATATTAAAAACACCTCACCACCACGTTATTAAAAACACATCACCACCACAATATTAAAAACACCTCACCACCACATTATTTTAAAAACCTCACCACCACGTGATTAAAAACATCTCCATCATGTTATTAAAAACACATCACCACCACGTTATTAAAAACACCTCACCACCACGTTATAAAAACACATCACCACCACGTTATTAAAAACACCCCACTGCCACGTTATTGAAAACACATCACCACCACATTATTAAAAACACACACCAGCACGTATTTAAAAAAAACCTCACCACCACGTTATTCAAAACACATCACCACCACGGTATTAAAAACACCTCACCACCAAGTCATTAAAAACACATAACCCCACGTTGTTAAAAATACCTCACCACCATGTTATTAAAAACACCTCACCACCACTGTATTGAAAACACATCACCACCACGATATTAAAAACACATCAACACCACGATATTAACAACACATCACCACCACGATATTAAAAACACCTCACCACCACGTTATTAAAAACACCTCACCACCATGTTATTAAAAACACATCACCACCACGATATTAAAAACACATAACCCCACGTTGTTAAAAATACCTCACCACCATGTTATTAAAAACACCTCACCACCACTGTATTGAAAACACATCACCACCACAATATTAAAAACACATCAACACCACGATATTAAAAACACCTCACCACCACATAATTAAAAACACCTGACCTCCACGTTATTAAAAACACATCAGCAGCACGTTTTTAAAAACACCTCACCGCCACGTTATTAAAAACATCACCACCACGATATTAACAACACATCACCACCACGATATTAAAAACACCACACCACCACGTTATTAAAAACACATCACCACCACGATATTAAAAACACATCACCACCCCGATATTAAAAACACCCACCACCACGTTATTAAAAACACCTCACCACCACATTATTAAAAACACCTCACCACCACATTATTAAAAACATGTCACCACCACGTTATTAAAAACACATCACCTCCACGTTATCAAAAAACCTCACCACCACTTTATTAAAAACACATCACGTCATTAAAAACACCTCACCACCACGTTATAAAAAACACCTCACGGCCACGTTATTAAAAACACATCACCGCCACGTTATTAAAAAGACCTCACTGCCACGTTATTAAAAACACCTCACCACCACCTTATTAAAAACACCTCACTGCCACGTTATTAAAAACACATCACCTCCACGTTATTAAAAACACCTCATCACCACGTGATGAAAAACACCTCACCACCACGTTATTGAAAACACATCACCACCACGTTATTAAAAACAACTCACCACCACGTTATTAAAAACACATCACCACCACGCTTTAAAAACATATCACCGCCACGTTATTAAAAACAACTCACCACCACATAATTAAAAACACCTGACCTCGACGTTATTAAAAACACATCAGCAGCACATTTTTAAAAACACCTCACCGCCACGTTATTAAAAACACATCACCACCACGATATTAACACATCACCACCATGATATTAAAAACACCTCACCACCACGTTATTAAAAACACATCACCACCACAATATTAAAAACACCTCACCACCACATTATTTTAAAAACCTCACCACCACGTGATTAAAAACACATCTCCATCATGTTATTAAAAACACATCACCACCACGTTATCAAAAACACCTCACCACCACGTTATGAAAAACACACCACCACGTTATAAAAACACATCACCACCACAATATTAAAAACACCTCACCACCACATTATTTTAAAAACCTCACCACCACGTGATTAAAAACACATCTCCATCATGTTATTAAAAACACATCACCACCACGTTATTAAAAACACCTCACCACCACGTTATAAAAACACATCACCACACGTTATTAAAAACACCCCACTGCCACGTAATTAAAAACACCTCACCGCCACGTTATTAAAAACACATCACTGCCACGTTATTAAAAATGCATCACCCCACGTTTTTAAAAACACCCCACTGCCACATTATTAAAAACACACACCACCACGTTTTAAAAAAACCTCACTACAACGGTATTAAAAACACATCACCACCACGGTATTAAAAACACCTCACCACCAAGTCATTAAAAACACATAACCCCACGTTATTAAAAAATACCTCACCACCATGTTATTAAAAACCCCTCACCACCACGTTATTAAAAACAACTCACCACCACGTTATTAAAAACACATCACCACCACGTTTTAAAAACATATCACCGCCACGTTATTAAAAACAACTCACCACCACATAATTAAAAACAACTGACCTCCACGTTATTAAAAACACATCAGCAGCACATTTCTAAAAACACCTCACCGCCACTTTATTAAAAACACATCACCACCACGATATTAACACATCACCACCACGTTATTAAAAACACATCACCACCACGTTATTAAAAACACCTCACCACCACGTTATTAAAAACACATCACCACCACAATATTAAAAACACCTCACCACCACATTATTTTAAAAACCTCACCACCACGTGATTAAAAACACATCTCCATCATGTTATTAAAAACACATCACCACCACGTTATCAAAAACACCTCACCACCACGTTATTAAAAACACATCACTGCCACGTTATGAAAAACACCTCACCACCACGTTATAAAAACACATCACCACCACAATATTAAAAACACCTCACCACCACATTATTTTAAAAACCTCACCACCACGTGATTAAAAACATCTCCATCATGTTATTAAAAACACATCACCACCACGTTATTAAAAACACATCACCACCACGTTATTAAAAACGCATCACCCCACGTTATTAAAAACACCCCACTGCCACGTAATTAAAAACACCTCACCGCCACGTTATTAAAAACACATCACTGCCACGTTATTAAAAATGCATCACCCCACTGCCACATTATTAAAAACACACACCACCACGTTTTAAAAAAAACTTCACCACCACGGTATTAAAAACACATCACCACCACGGTATTAAAAACACCTCACCACCAAGTCATTAAAAACACATAACCCCACGTTATTAAAAAATACCTCACCACCATGTTATTAAAAACCCTCACCACCACGTTATTAAAAACAACTCACCACCACGTTATTAAAAACACATCACCACCACGCTTTAAAAACATATCACCGCCACGTTATTAAAAACAACTCACCACCACATAATTAAAAACACCTGACCTCCACGTTATTAAAAACACATCAGCAGCACATTTTTAAAAACACCTCACCGCCACGTTATTAAAAACACATCACCACCACGATATTAACACATCACCACCATGATATTAAAAACAACTCACCACCACGTTATTAAAAACACATCACCACCACAATATTAAAAACACCTCACCACCACATTATTTTAAAAACCTCACCACCACGTGATTAAAAACACATCTCCATCATGTTATTAAAAACACATCACCACCACGTTATCAAAAACACCTCACCACCACGTTATTAAAAACACATCACTGCTACGTTATGAAAAACACCTCACCACCACGTTATAAAAACACATCACCACCACAATATTAAAAACACCTCACCACCACATTATTTTAAAAACCTCACCACCACGTGATTAAAAACATCTCCATCATGTTATTAAAAACACATCACCACCACGTTATAAAAAACACCTCACCACCACGTTATTAAAAACATCACTGCCACGTTATGAAAAACACACCACCACGTTATAAAAAACACATCACCACCACAATATTAAAAACACCTCACCACCACATTATTTTAAAAACCTCACCACCACGTGATTAAAAACACATCTCCATCATGTTATTAAAAACACATCACCACCACGTTATTAAAAACACCTCACCACCACGTTATAAAAACACATCACCACCACGTTATTAAAAACGCATCACCCCACGTTATTAAAAACACCCCACTGCCACGTAATTAAAAACACCTCACCGCCACGTTATTAAAAACACATCACTGCCACGTTATTAAAAATGCATCACCCCACGTTTTTAAAAACACCCCACTGCCACATTATTAAAAACACACCACCACGTTTTAAAAAAACCTCACTACAACGGTATTAAAAACACATCACCACCACGGTATTAAAAACACCTCACCACCAAGTCATTAAAAACACATAACCCCACGTTATTAAAAAATACCTCACCACCATGTTTTTAAAAACCCCTCACCACCACGTTATTAAAAACAACTCACCACCACGTTATTAAAAACACATCACCACCACGTTTTAAAAACATATCACCGCCACGTTATTAAAAACAACTCACCACCACATAATTAAAAACACCTGACCTCCACGTTATTAAAAACACATCAGCAGCACATTTCTAAAAACCCCTCACCGCCACGTTATTAAAAACACATCACCACCACGATATTAACACATCACCACCACGTTATTAAAAACACATAACCACCACGTTATTAAAAACACCTCACCACCACGTTATTAAAAACACATCACCACAATATTAAAAACACCTCACCACCACATTATTTTAAAAACCTCACCACCACGTGATTAAAAACACATCTCCATCATGTTATTAAAAACACATCACCACCACGTTATCAAAAACACCTCACCACCACGTTATTAAAAACACATCACTGCCACGTTATGAAAAACACCTCACCACCACGTTATAAAAACACATCACCACCACAATATTAAAAACACCTCACCACCACATTATTTTAAAAACCTCACCACCACGTGATTAAAAACATCTCCATCATGTTATTAAAAACACATCACCACCACGTTATTAAAAACACCTCACCACCACGTTATAAAAACACATCACCACCACGTTATTAAAAACGCATCACCCCACGTTATTAAAAACACCCCACTGCCACGTAATTAAAAACACCTCACCGCCACGTTATTAAAAACACATCACTGCCACGTTATTAAAAATGCATCACCCCACTGCCACATTATTAAAAACACACACCACCACGTTTTAAAAAAAACTTCACCACCACGGTATTAAAAACACATCACCACCACGGTATTAAAAACACCTCACCACCAAGTCATTAAAAACACATAACCCCACGTTATTAAAAAATACCTCACCACCATGTTATTAAAAACCCCTCACCACCACGTTATTAAAAACAACTCACCACCACGTTATTAAAAACACATCACCACCACGCTTTAAAAACATATCACCGCCACGTTATTAAAAACAACTCACCACCACATAATTAAAAACACCTGACCTCCACGTTATTAAAAACACATCAGCAGCACATTTTTAAAAACACCTCACCGCCACGTTATTAAAAACACATCACCACCACGATATTAACACATCACCACCATGATATTAAAAACAACTCACCACCACGTTATTAAAAACACATTACCACCACAATATTAAAAACACCTCACCACCACATTATTTTAAAAACCTCACCACCACGTGATTAAAAACACATCTCCATCATGTTATTAAAAACACATCACCACCACGTTATCAAAAACACCTCACCACCACGTTATTAAAAACACATCACTGCCACGTTATGAAAAACACCTCACCACCACGTTATAAAAACACATCACCACCACAATATTAAAAACACCTCACCACCACATTATTTTAAAAACCTCACCACCACGTGATTAAAAACATCTCCATCATGTTATTAAAAACACATCACCACCACGTTATAAAAAACACCTCACCACCACGTTATAAAAACACATCACCACCACGTTATTAAAAACGCATCACCCCACGTTATTAAAAACACCCCACTGCCACGTTATTGAAAACACATCACCACCACATTATTAAAAACACACACCAGCACGTTTTTAAAAAAAACCTCACCACCACGTTATTCAAAACACATCACCACCACGGTATTAAAAACACCTCACCACCAGTCATTAAAAACACATAACCCCACGTTGTTAAAAACACCTCACCACCACTGTATTGAAAACACATCACCACCACGATATTAAAAACACATCAACACCACAATATTAACAACACATCACCACCACGTTATTAAAAACACCTCACCACCATGTTATTAAAAACACATCACCACCACGATATTAAAAACACATAACCCCACGTTGTTAAAAATACCTCACCACCATGTTATTAAAAACACCTCACCACCACTGTATTGAAAACACATCACCACCACAATATTAAAAACACATCAACACCACGATATTAAAAACACCTCACCACCACATAATTAAAAACACCTGACCTCCACGTTATTAAAAACACATCAGCAGCACGTTTTTAAAAACACCTCACCGCCACGTTATTAAAAACATCACCACCACGATATTAACAACACATCACCACCACGATATTAAAAACACCTCACCACCACGTTATTAAAAACACATCACCACCACGATATTAAAAACACATCACCACCCCGATATTAAAAACACCTCACCACCACGTTATTAAAAACACATCACCACCACGATATTAAAAACACATCACCACCCCGATATTAACACCTCACCACCACGTTATTAAAAACTCCTCACCACCACATTATTAAAAACATGTCACCACTACGTTATTGAAAACATCAGCACCACGTTATTAAAAACACATCACCTCCACGTTATCAAAAAACCTCACCACCACTTTATTAAAAACACATCACGTCATTAAAAACACCTCACCACCACGTTATAAAAAACACCTCACGGCCACGTTATTAAAAACACATCACCGCCACGTTATTAAAAAGACCTCACTGCCACGTTATGAAAAACACCTCACCACCACCTTATTAAAAACACCTCACTGCCACGTTATTAAAAACACATCACCTCCACGTTATTAAAAACACCTCATCACCACGTGATGAAAAACACCTCACCACCACGTTATTGAAAACACATCACCACCATGTTATTAAAAACAACTCACCACCACGTTATTAAAAACACATCACCACCACGCTTTAAAAACATATCACCGCCACGTTATTAAAAACAACTCACCACCACATAATTAAAAACACCTGACCTCGACGTTATTAAAAACACATCAGCAGCACATTTTTAAAAACACCTCACCGCCACGTTATTAAAAACACATCACCACCACGATATTAACACATCACCACCATGATATTAAAAACACCTCACCACCACGTTATTAAAAACACATCACCACCACAATATTAAAAACACCTCACCACCACATTATTTTAAAAACCTCACCACCACGTGATTAAAAACACATCTCCATCATGTTATTAAAAACACATCACCACCATGTTATCAAAAACACCTCACCACCACGTTATTAAAAACACATCACTGCCACGTTATGAAAAACACACCACCACGTTATAAAAACACATCACCACCACAATATTAAAAACACCTCACCACCACATTATTTTAAAAACCTCACCACCACGTGATTAAAAACACATCTCCATCATGTTATTAAAAACACATCACCACCACGTTAATAAAAACACCTCACCACCACGTTATAAAAACACATCACCACCACGTTATTAAAAACGCATCACCCCACGTTATTAAAAACACCCCACTGCCACGTTATTGAAAACACATCACCACCACATGATTAAAAACACACACCAGCACGTTTTTAAAAAAAACCTCACCACCACGTTATTCAAAACACATCACCACCACGGTATTAAAAACACCTCACCACCAAGTCATTAAAAACACATAACCCCACGTTGTTAAAAATACCTCACCACCATGTTATTAAAAACACATCAACACCACGATATTAACAACACATCACCACCACGATATTAAAAACACCTCACCACCACGTTATTAAAAACACATCACCACCACGATATTAAAAACACATTACCCCACGTTGTTAAAAATACCTCACCACCATGTTATTAAAAACACCTCACCACCACTGTATTGAAAACACATCACCACCACAATATTAAAAACACATGAACACCACGATATTAAAAACACCTCACCACCACATAATTAAAAACACCTGACCTCCACGTTATTAAAAACACATCAGCAGCACGTTTTTAAAAACACCTCACCGCCACGTTATTAAAAACATCACCACCACGATATTAACAACACATCACCACCACAATATTAAAAACACCTCACCACCACGTTATTAAAAACACATCACCACCACGATATTAAAAACACATCACCACCCCGATATTAAAAACACCTCACCACCACGTTATTAAAAACACCTCACCACCACATTATTAAAAACACCTCACCACCACATTATTAAAAACACGTCACCACTACGTTATTGAAAACATCAGCACCACGTTATTAAAAACACATCACCTCCACGTTATCAAAAAACCTCACCACCACTTTATTAAAAACACATCACGTCATTAAAAACACCTCACCACCACGTTATAAAAAACACCTCACGGCCACGTTATTAAAAACACATCACCGCCACGTTATTAAAAAGACCTCACTGCGACGTTATTAAAAACACCTCACCACCACCTTATTAAAAACACCTCACTGCCACGTTATTAAAAACACATCACCTCCACGTTATTAAAAACACCTCATCACCACGTTATGAAAAACACCTCACCACCACGTTATTGAAAACACCTCACCACCACGTTATTGAAAACACATCACCACCACATTGTGGAAAAACACCTCACCGCAACGTTATTAAAAACACCTCACCACCACGTTATTGAAAACAAATCACCACAACATTGTTAAAAACACCTCACCACCACGTTATGAAAAACACCTGACCACCACGTCATTAAAAACACATCACCGCCACTTTATTAAAAACACATCACTACCACGTCATTAAAAACACATCAGCACCACTTTATTAAAAACACATTATCACCACGTTATTAAAAAAAAAACATCACCACCACATTATTAAAAAAACCTCACCACCACGTTATTAAAAACACATCACCACCACGTTATTAAAAACACATCACCACCACGGTATTAAAAACACCTCACCACCACGTCATTAAAAACACATCACCCCATGTTATTAAAAACACATAACTCCACATTATTAAAAACACGTCACCACCACGTTATTAAAAACACCTCACTACCACGTTATTAAAAACACCTCACCACCAAGTTATTAAAAACACCTCAACACCACGTTATAAAAAACATCTCACCACCACGTTATTAAAAACACGTCACCACCACGTTATTAAAAACACATCACCGCCACTTTATTAAAAACACCTCACCACCACGTTATTAAAAACACATCACCGTCACGTTATTAAAAACACATCACCACCACGTTATGAAAAACACATCACCTCCACGTAATTAAAAACACCTCACCGCCACGTTATTAAAAACACATCACTGCCACGTTATAAAAAACACCTCACCACCACGTTATAAAAACACATCACCACCACGTTATTAAAAACACACCACTTCCACATTATTGAAAACACATCACCACCACGTTATTAAAAACACATCACTGCCACGTTATTAAAAACACATCACCACCACGTTATTAAAAACACATCACCACCATGTTATTAAAAACACCTCACCACCACGTTATTAAAAAAACATAACCCCCACGTTATTAAAAACACCTCACCGCCACGTTATAAAAACTCCTCACCTCCACGTTATTAAAAACACATCACCACCACGTAATGAAAAACACCTCACCGCCAAGGTATTAAAAACACCTCACCACCACGTTATTAAAAACACATCACCACCACGATTTTAAAAATGCATAACCAACACAATATTAAAAACACCTCACCACCACATTATTAAAAACACCTCAGCACCACGTTATTAAAAACACACCAACACCACGTTTTTTTTTTTTTTTTTTTTTGTATACCTTGGTCGAGGCTCGTATGAGAGCTAACACACAACTCACAGCAAGGAGGCATGAGACAAGAGGGGTGGGAGTGGAAGGGACAAAACATTGGGGAACAGACACAGGTGAACTGTGGAAGGGAGAGGGATGGGGATGGGACGGGGAACATGGCGAGGAGAAGATGGACATTACAGGGACTTTCAGGAAGGAAAGCAGGAGAATTGAAGGAAGTGGGCTTGGGTGGATTATCGGGGGTAGAAAAGATCGAGGATTTGGATGGGGGAAGATAAGAGGTGGTGGTGAACAGCTGTTTTGAAAGCCTGGAGGGAAGAATGGGAAAGAATAGAGTGAGGAAGTTTATTCCAAAGGCGGGAAAAAAGAGGAATGAAAGAGTGAAGATGAGCAGTGATTCGTGATTTTGGTAGTTTTACCAGAAGGGGGTTGTTGGCGGACCTTGAGCGCCCTGTGGAAATGTGGTTGGGACAAATCGCAGAGAGAGCAGGGGGGCAAGGCTGGAGAGGAGTCGGTAGAAGACAGAAAGACCACCGACCAACCTGCGGTGATTGAGTGAGAGGCCCAAAGACTCAGCTTCATTGCGGGAGATGCCAATGATCTTAAAAGCCCTGGTTTCGACAGCGTGAAGTCGAGAAAGGTGGGAGGCAGGAGCACCAGCCCAGAGGGGAGAGCAGTACTCCATCAGGCTACGGACAAAAGCTTTGTAAGTAGTCAGGAGCTCAAGAGGGCCGAGGAAGGACTTAGCACGACGGAGGATTCCCAGTCGGCGACTGGCTTTTGAGGCGAGGTTGGAAATGTGACTTTCCCAGGAAAGGTCATGGCAGATAGTGAGACCCAGAAGCTTGAAAGACAAGACTTCTTCCAGAGGATTGTTGAGAAAGTGGATGGGGGGGTTTTGTAAACGGTCCTTTCGAAGAGACATAGTGAGAGTGTGAGATTTGTGTGGATTGAAAGACATGTTCCACGTGTTGGACCAGTTTGTGATTTTATCCAGATCTGCAGTGAGCGAAGAAGCTGCTGCTTGCCGGTCTGAGGGATGACAGATGGTACGGCAGAGGGTGGAGTCATCGGCAAAGAGAAATAGAGGATTTTCCAGAGAGTCCGAGAGATCATTGATGAAAACCAGAAAAAGAACAGGGCCCAGAACGCTACCTTGAGGAACTCCAGCCTGCACAGGAAGAGGGGATGAAAGAACTCCATTTAGGGCCACACGTTGACTGCGACAGGAGAGGAAGTCTGCGAGCCATGAGTGGAGATGGCCTTGAATACCATGGGAAGAGAGTTTGGTGAGTAGGGCAGGGTGCCAGACTGTGTCAAAAGCACGTGATATGTCCAGGGATACGGCTCGGATTTCCTGTCTGGCATTGAGGACCTCCATCCATTGATGGGAGAGCAGTAGCAGCATATCCAGGTTAGAGTGACCTGGTCTGAAACCAAATTGATGATTGGAAATCAAGCCATTGGTTTCCAAAGGTTTTATTCCAAAGGCGGGAAAAAAGAGGAATGAAAGAGTGAAGATGAGCAGTGATTCGTGATTTTGGTAGTTTTACCAGAAGGGGGTTGTTGGCGGACCTTGAGCGCCCTGTGGAAATGTGGTTGGGAAATGAAACGTTATTGAAAACACATCACCACCACATTATTTAAAAACACATCAGCACCACGTTATTAAAAACACATCACCACCACATTATTTTAAAAACCTCACCACCACGTGATTAAAAACACATCTCCATCATGTTATTAAAAACATCACCACCACGTTATCAAAAACACATCACCACCACGGTATTAAAAACACCTCACCACAAGGTTATTAAAAGCACATCACCCCACGTTATTAAAAACACCTCACCACCACATTATTAAAACACCTCACCACCACGTTATTAAAAAACACCTCACCAGCACGTTATTAAAAAACACCACACCACCACGTTATTTAAAACACATCACCACCACGATATTAAAAACACATCACACCCCGATATTAAAAACACCTCACCACCACGTTATTAAAAACACCTCACCGCCACGTTATTAAAAACACCTCACCGCCAAGTTATTAAAAACACCTCACCGCCACGTTATTAAAAACACATCTCCACCATGTTATTAAAAACACATCACCACCTCGTTATTAAAAACACATCACCCCACGTTATTAAAAACACCTCACCACATTATTAAAAACACCTCACCGCCACGGTATTAAAACATATCACTTCCACGTTGTTAAAAAAGCCTCACCACCACATTATTAAAAACACCTCACCAACACGTTATTAAAAACACCTCACCACCACGTTATTAAAAACACCTTACCACCACGTTATTAAAAACACATCACCACCACGTTATTAAAAACACATCACCACCACGTTATTAAAAACACATCACCACCACGTTATTAAAAACACATCACCACCACGTTATTAAAAACACATCACCACCACGTTATTAAAAACACATCACCACCACGTTATTAAAAACACATCACCACCTCGTTATTAAAAACACATCACCCCACGTTATTAAAAACACCTCACCACATTATTAAAAACACCTCACCGCCACGGTATTAAAACATATCACTTCCACGTTGTTAAAAAAGCCTCACCACCACATTATTAAAAACACCTCACCAACACGTTATTAAAAACACATCACCTACACGTTATTAAAAACACCTCACCACCACGTTATTAAAAACACCTTACCACCACGTTATTAAAAACACATCACCACCACGTTATTAAAAACACATCACCACCACGTTATTAAAAACACATCACCACCACGTTATTAAAAACACATCACCACCACATTATTAAAAACACATCATAGCCAATTCATTAAAAACACTTCACCGCCACGTTATTAAAAACACATCACCACCACGTTATTAAAAACACCTCACTGCCACGTTATTAAAAACACATCACCTCCACGCTATTAAAAACACCTCACCACCACGTTATTTAAATTAATTGTGAATCTACTGAAAACCATTTTGCTACCCTCTGATTGTTGTGATCGTGTGAAACTTACACCAGAGTTTTTGATAATTTGATGATGTTTAATGGCATCTCAATATTGTTTTACGCACTACATATACACTCTCCGACCCTATGGGTTGATGGGGCCATACTGCAGGTGGCTGCTGAAGAAGGCGAGTGAGATGTATGGGTCGTGTCTCGATGTACATTTGATAACAATGTTAAGCTTTGGAACTCACACAATGGCCATGTTGTGGTTCCCCAAGCTTTTGTAACTTGGTTTGCTCATCTGGTCCATTGTCATATGAGCAAAAAGGGGGGAGTATATGTTCCTCTATTGTAAAGCAATGGTATTCTCCAGGTGTTATCCCCAATTGCAGAATGATATTGTAGGATGTGCCAAATTTGTTAAGAACATCATCCTGCAAGGGGACCTCAGATGGCTCCAGTGACAACCTCAACCAAGGGGTCCATTTGTATATATTCAAATTGATTTTGTGCAGATGCCAAAATGTTGTGGGTATAAGTTTATCTAAGTGAGAATGAGACTCACTTTATGGGTCAGATGGTAAAAGGAATTGAGCCTTACAGGTAAAATATTTCCATTGCCCCTGCCACCCGCATTAACTATGGAGGGGATGGATATCCACTAAATGGATAATACCATGTTTGCATTCTGTATTGCTCTAAGAAATGTCAGTTTTTATTCCAAGGTAAAATAAGGTGCAAGAAAGCTCACAGCAACTAAAGAAACTCCAACGAAGAGCTATAAACTTGTTTTGAAGTTTCTGTGACTTTACTTCCTTTTGGCTGTGGTGTCATGGTCTTGCAACACGATTCCATGTAAATTATATGCTAACATAACTGGGAAAATTGTACTATAAATTTTAGAATAGATAGACACCTGCACTCACATAAGTGTAATTGTCAAGGACAATTAGCTGCCCAGGAAAGAGCACATTCACATCCGTACAACATAGATGAAATTAACACTTATTAAGCTAGTGGTCTGTATGTGTCTGTCTCTGTCTCTCTAAAACATGCTAAAACTGGATAAAATAATTGTTAGGTGTACTCATGTACCTCATTCAATGAAGAATGGAATATCACAATTCACAATATTTTTTAAATGGAATGAGTGGTGTGGATATTCTGTAAGAGTAAAGTAATGAGAAAAATCAGCATGATAATAATGCTAAAATGGCTAGACCAGACATTAGTTATGAAAACAAATAACAGTACGAGGAACTGTATCCAATAACAAAACTTTAGTAACTGGTACTAACCTAAATTCAAATAAGATGATCCAAGGTTTCCAATTAGTTAGACAGATTCTTGTTATTTAAGCGATAGTGGTTGCTCACCCATTCTTCATTTCAAACCGCAAGCCAGAGTAAAAGAACCATTACCGAGACTGAAAGATTCTTCATGATCACATTTTCTTTGTATGGCAATTGGAAGGTAGTTCATGAACTCGTTGATATGGAGGCTGCTTTGGAACTGCTTGGTATTAATGCTGAAATGGTTGCGACATGGATAGTAGCTATGCAGAATTGCATTACTTCCAAAACGAAAAGACTTGAACTATATGGTTGACCGATATCTTCCGCAGCTGAATAATGGATCAACTCGAGATGACAAAGAAGGGAAAGTGCAGGGACAGTGAAGACTTTGAGTCGAGAAAGAAAGAAGATTGTGTGCTTCACTTCAGTGCTTCCAAGTGTGAACATTTCACATTCTTCTCTGAAACATATATGCTGACAAGATACGAAAATGTCTGAACGAAATACGACTCCTACAACTCGCACAACCACCAAGCTCTGCATCAAGGATGGAAGACACCCGTGAAGTAATACCCATTGCATGCGAGGAGAACCAAGGATACCATAGGCATAAAGACTTATCAGTGAACCGAAACAGATTGGCCAAATCTACTGAAACAAGTCCTGAACCATCCTGCTCATCATGTAGCTCAAGGAGATCCTCAGCCGATGGAGCCAAACAGACATTCAAGCCCGACTGCATATTCTGCAACAAAGAAAGTCATAAAAAGACAAAGATCAAGGGTATATGGACAACTGAAACTACTTCAAGATTTAAATTTGATGGAGTGGAAACTATCAAAGAAATAGCAGACGTGAAAAAGGATGAAAGGCTTCTTGTGCATTTATTGGGTCTGAATGTTGCACATATATCCCCGATAACTCAGGTTAAATTGATGATCGAGCTGCCAAATTTAAGGCACAAGGTATAAAATACCATGACTATAACAAAGAATGGGAATCTGGGTCTTGGCTGAAAGGAATGTTCAGTAGATGTGGAGCAAAGCCACTACAATATACAGTATTTTCATTGGATTAATGTTAATCGTTGCTATTATTGTGATTGTAAAATGCTTGTTGATATTATTAACAAAATGTATCACAAAAAGTGTGACCCATTTGGTGGTTATGGAGCCTGCAGAAATTGAAATGGCCTTGGAGACAATGGAAGAGACCTTTGAGGGGTTTTGCCAAATTGAAATGGAAGATTTGTATGATGACGATAACCATATGTGACCAAGCTGATGTGATTAGAGGTTGAAATTGAATAACCTGCATTTATACTGCTTCTATTCCCCATGTAAATTACATTCAAAGTTGACTGAAAAAAATAATAATAACAACTTATTCAAACCAATGCTGTTTAAATCTGACATTCAAAATTGCTTGAAATCTGATGAGGACCAATCTGAAACATTGGAAATAGCTTCCTGTTGTGATGAACAATGGTCTACCTCAAAAGGGAAGAGATCTACCCAGATGGCTAATACCTACCACGGAGACTCAGGAAAGTTGTTGCCCGGATGGCTAAGAAAAGAGGCTTTCCCTGGGAGACGTAACTTTGGAACCATTGTGAAAAGGAGCTACCCCTAGTGGTTTAATTAAAACCGACCTTGGGACCTCACAAACGATAAAAAAATTTGCCCGAGAGGATGACCCATGTTCCAGACACAGGTAAGATAAAGTTTGAAGAGAGGTAATGGACCAATTTTTACCTCCGCCACTGAAGGTGAAGGAGGATATGTTTTCACCCCTCTCTGTCTGTTTGTTTGTTTGTCTGTTTCTTTGTCTGTGTGCAGGATATCTCAAAAAGTTGTGGACAGATCCAGATGAAATTTGTTGGTGGACAGGTTGTGTGTGTGACAAGGACGAAGTAATTAGATTTTGGTGAAGATCTGGATTCAACTAGTACTAAATTTTTAGTCATTCTTCACCATTGAGAGATAGGGCCAAAAATGAGATATAGCACAACATCTCAAAAAGTTGTGGACAAGTGAAGCTTGGTGGACAGGCTGGGTATGTGACCACGACTAATTGATTCGATTTTGGTGAAGATCCGAATCTGGATTTGGATACGAGAATTATTTAATTCTGAAAGTGATTCTTCACCATTGAGAGATAGGGCCAAAAACGATACATAGCATGCTATTTAAAAAAATGTAATTGGCCCGAAATGTTGTCATGGATCAGGCATTACGTAGCTGAGGCATGCACTCTACCGAGTGCCCTTCGAGTCAATTGTGTATTATCCTTTTTAAGGACAAAAGGTGGAAATGGAGAAGTGATTTTCTATTTAATACATCTGTTTGGACCTTTCAGTAAAGAAAAACATAAAAGAATTGTAAGCAGTTTAAATAAAAGAAGCCCACATAATGCTGGGGAGAAACTAATTTGACTAATCTGTGAAACATGTTGAAATCATAACAATTCAGGGGGAGAACATATATTCATTCAAAATTACACTTAAGTACTCTAAGAAACATGTATATATATATATATATATATATATATATATATATATATATATATATATATATATATATATATATATATATATATATATATATATATTGTTGCGGATTCGCGCCCGCCGGCGTGCGAACGGCCACGTAACTCGAATCGCGGCACGTCGCCCACCGGACGGACAATCCAGTCGTGACCCTCTCGGACTAACGCCGGGAACCAGTCACGGGTGGACCTTTCGGTCTCACCACGATCGTGCCAATCGGCCCCCGCGTGGGATAGGGTTGCTCGCCAAATTCGACCTACCTAAGTACCCACACGGAGGGTAGACCGGGCGATCGCACCTCGCCGCAGGTCGACTTCGGACACGGGCCACTTTAAGCGACCCGTTCCGTACTATCGGGATAACCGAGCGGTGTTATTCGTCGGCCTCGACGGTTCGATTAATTATCGGGCGTTTTAGCCCACGACCAACCCTTTACGTGAAGCAAGATGGAGATTCAATGAAAGAAAAGACGAAGCGAAGCGGGAAAACAGTTCAACAATAAGCACATTTATTTCGCGATGAACGGAAAGCACACATATACAATTCCACCAAAAGCACATGTAAAAGAAGAAGACAATGCAATATTACACAAAAAGCAAATGCAACAATGCAGATCTATCCGACTACCGGGCACATGGCAACACTTATACAATTTTACTTCACAGACGGCGCCGACAACACATATTCCCAAAGCAAAAGAAAAGAGAACCACCCTCCAGGATGAGGGGGGTAGGCGGGCCTGGGGCCAAGACCGTGTCGGGCCTACCCGTCTGATGATGTGACGCAGAGCGGCGGCGGCGCCTCAACTCCGCGGGCCTCGCGGACAGTGTCTGGTAGGGGGTGGGAAGAGGGGCCCCCTTTGTCGCACTATCTCAGCGCGGGGGGAAACAGGAGGGGGTTGCTGATGCTCGGGGAAAGGAGGATATAACCCTGTCTCGGGTCCCGCGGCGAGCGTCTCCTCCTCCACCTCGGTCGCGTTGCTGGCCTCTCCCTGTGCCGCTCCCGGCACCGACGCGAGCACCCCCTCGTCCGCCTTCGCCGCCGTCACCTCTCCACAGCTCCGTCCTCTTCACTCCGACTAGTACCACTTCTTTCCAGCTCCACCGACGACTCCTTTGAACTCCGCACACTCTCAACTCAACTTCCAACTGAACTCTTTCTCCACTTCCAACTGAACTCTTACTCAACTTGTCTGACGAACGCAGTCGTTTTTATAAGCCCCGTGGCTTCGCTCTTTCACCCTTGACCCTCTGCCTCCGACCCTTCACCTCTCTTGCTGGCTCCCCATTGGCCCGAGGAAAAGTGGGCGTGAATGCTTTTTGATCCATGAATTTGCATATAGCGACCGCCCTCCAACGCCCTGGAGGCGGGGCCAAATCGCCCCTCGCTCACCGATTGGACGGAACAAAAGTGGGCGTGAGTCGTTTTTGATCCGTTTTTCTGCGGAAAGTCCGTGATGTTTTTGAACACGCTGCTCGGTGCGCACCCCGCACGAGTCCAGCATCGGTGCCCACGAGTGGCGCGAGATGACGGTGATGCGATGGTGGCGAGTTGTGACGGTAAAGGTCGTGGCGGTTGTGGTGAAGCGGCGTTGTGGTTGGTGGTTGTTGTTGTGAAGCGGCGTTGTGGTTGGTGGTTGTTGTTGTGATGGCTGTTGAGACGTGGTTGGTGGTGGTAATAATGGCGGCTGGTCCAAAATAAAGATAGTAAAAGAAAAACGGCTATCCTGAAGAGTCGCAGCCCGCATGAATGACATTTATTCCCTCTAGACAACGGGTTTGGGCCTAACTACACATATACTTACCGAGATATCTCACCTAAGGGACCTGAATGGTGGTTTGCGAATTTGGTCAACCACAACAATATATATATATATATATATATATATATATATATATGTATATATATGTATATGTATATATATATATGTATATGTATATGTATATATATATATATATATATATATATATATATATATATACACATATATATATATATACATATATATATATATATACACATATATATACATATACACATATATATACATATATATGTATATATACATATATACATATATACATATATATATATATATATATATATATATATATATATATATATATATATATATATATATATATATACATATACATATATTCCTCCTTCGTAAAAATTTGTTCGATCTGCATTTAATTTTATATGTGTGTGTTTAAAGGAATGTTTTGGACGAGCCGTGAAACCAGAGGTCTGAAGCATGTGTTGTGTGCACATGCACAGCTTACAAAATTATCTTTATCTTTACTGCTTGCTTGCTCAAACCTACTCCCTCTGAAACTTCACTTTCACAAGACAATACAAAGCCATGTATTCTCTAATGTTCCAGCTGCATTATGTGACATTGAAATATTTTACTCTGTTTAAATTAAAAGCATTAAAAGTTTAACTGCTCAATGAAACAGCTGATTGGAATGTGTGAACATGTAAAGGACATTATGCACAACCTTTTCTGTTACTGGCTTGGGGAAAAGTGCTGAAGTGATTGTTATCTACTCATGAAGAGCTGCGTATTTCATCATTGAATCTCAAGAAAGATATTTGTGCTTTGAATTTTGCTGAGTTCATCCTCCATAAGCAGTTTTGCTCAAATCGTCTCATTGCATCATTTTGTTTGAGTGTCTATAAGTGATCGAGCTTAAGGCCCGGTCACACCTTGACGTTTTAGCCAACGTATGCCGATTTTTGAATTTTCTTTCTAAAACGCTGGCACACGTTGAATACGTTATGGGTAAGTTTTGATAACATTGAGAGCACGCTGAAAAACACTGCCATACGTCGTTGTACGTTGGCTTTAAACGTTGTACTTTTTGGTTGTCCTCAAATTTTTTCATGCTTGAAATTTCACGACGTATGCCGGCGTATGACTCACACGTTCCGCTACGCTGGCCACAAGTTGAATGCACGGTCTGCGATCGTTGACAGACGTCAACACATGCTACTTGTAAGTTAATCATAAGTTGAGACACGCCGAGGTAATGTTTAGCGTACCCGAAACTTATTTCTAACCTATGATTAACGTGTTGTTGGCACGTTACGTGATCGTTGCCACACAGACAGACGTTACTTTTAAGTTACTCATAGGCTGAAAGACGTCGGTATAATGGATCGTCCTTGCGTCAGCGTCCACGGCCACGGCCAGGACACTTATTTGCAGCATTCTTCAAACTTTTCTTCGGCATGACGAGGATGTTCACACTTCGATGTCTAGCTTGGCTATGATTCCAATTGTCCATCGGCAGCGTCTATTTAAAATAGTTGAGTTTGAGCGTTTTAACACGTTCAGAAGAAACGCTTCAAATTTCCAAACCCCAGCGTCAAAAAACAAAGGCGAGTGACAGCAATTTAAATCGTTCATTGTAAACAATGAAAATAGGTGAGTGGTACCGTTTAAAAGTCGTTGAGTGTAAAAAAAATCCAATTGTTGAGCGCAAGCATCTACTTTCAATAGTGGAGATGCAGCCATTTAAATCGTTAAATCGTTAAACGCAAGGACGATCCATCATAACCCACACCTTCCCCCTCACACTCACCTACTACTGCCAACATGAACAAACTACTACTAATACTAATACTAATACTGATACTGATACTGTTACTGCTGACATGGACGTCGACTCAAAAAGGACTCGAAAACACTGTTGGGTTCCCCTTTTATGAGCAGCATTTTTATATACCAATTCCCAAAACCGCTGGGAACACGTCTTTATATGGCAGTTGTAAGCTAGAAACACGTTAATTTTTTTTTTTTTGTCGACCGGAAGACGTCATTGGAATACGTCTACATACGTCGATGTGTGTTGGGACTACGTAAAGAATTGGTTCAAAGCACGTCAAACATAAGTTAGAAATAAGTTTCGCGTAAAAAAGACATTACCGCGACGTGTTTCGACTTATGAGTAGCTTATAAGTAGCCTTTGTGGACGTGTGTAAGCGTCCACATATCGTGTGTAAAACTTATCCCCATCGCATGCAGAACGTGTGTCATACGCCAAGTACGTCGTAAAATTTTGAACATGTTTAAAATTTCTTGACGTACTCTACTTACTACGACGTATGATAGCGTACTTTAGCGTTGTACTCACGTATATCAAACTTACTCATACCGTATTTGACGTGCCCCAACGTTTTAGACACATTTTTCTTAGGTCGGCATACGTTGGCAAGATCGCCAAGGTGTGACCGCGATGTTGACACTTCCATTTCTACGGCAGTTATGATTCGAATCGTTGTGCGTCAGCCTTTTAATAGGCTACGTCACGACATCGTCGGCGATGCGTGCAACGCGCTATGCCGAAGTTAGACTATCGTTGGGCATCGGTTGTGTTGGCCGACAACAGGTTCAGCATTCGTTGGTATAAGTCATCTATAACACAACGAAACGTTCTGTGTCCGTTACCAATGCGTTATACATAAGACCAAGTCGCTATGAATACGTCCGAATCTTTAAAAAAAAAACATCAAAAGTTCAACGTAAGCCAGCGTTTTACATACATTTTAATACGTTGCCATCGCTGGCTAAAACGTCAAGGTGTGACCGGGCCTTAAGATACATTGATAGAGAGATCTTGATACTGACACTGTGTATTTTCTCTCTCCATGGATCCATGCAAATAATGATTCACCTCTGTTAAAATAAATTGTTAAAACAACCTGTGAGTGAATTTTCTTCGACACTTGGCACTTGTTCATCGAAACATTGAGTCATTGTTTGTTCAATTAAAGGATGGATAATTTACCATGCATTCTGTTGATTATACTCCCCTCCGCAAGTCTTGACTTGTGTGTGTGTGTGTGTATATATATATATATATATATATATATATATATATATATATATATATATATATATATATATATATGTGTGTGTATATATATATATATATATATATATATGTGTGTGTATATATATATATATATATATATGTGTGTATATATATATATATATATATATATATATATATATATATATATATATGTGTGTGTATATATATATATATATATATATATATATATATATATATATATATATATATATATATATATGTATATATATATATATATATATATATATATATATATACACACATATATATATATAAACCGTGGTGCCCCCAGAATCCGAACGCCCCATCGTTTGAACAAATTGGAATCCGAACAATTTTTTCGAGAAAATTTTGCCCTAAAAAGCGAACACATTTTCGAAAACCGAACACAACGTGGCGTTCATGTTTGTTCACATGCGTCTCCCCCGCCTGTTCGACGCGCATCTTCGCGCTTTGTTCATTCAGTTCGGCGGCGGAAGTACTCGTGAAAGCATCTCTCGTGGTCGATCGCAACTTTACCTCGTGTTTTCACCTGGATTTGTGCATTTTTTTTTCTTTCAATTATCACCCTTGTGCATTCACCATGGCACACAAGAAGAGCAGTGAAGCAAATAGGAACTAGAACGGGCACTCATAGAGCACATACCTTCGCCGCCACTACTTTTTTTGTTCTTGGTATGAGTGTGGGGAACTGGTTTCATATGAATGGTCTTATGACACAAACCACATATCTATAATGTCATGACCCCCCCCCCCGACTTTCGGGGGCTACGGACTAAACAACAATCAACTCACGTCATTTTGGCGAGTCTTCACTCGCAAGCTCGGTGAATACAACGTTTCAACAAGAGAAGGTAATCTCGTTTTCAAGGTCGTGACCCCCCTGACCTTTGACCCCTAATCGGTAACAAGAGTATGGGCGTCATTGTGTCATATTGCATATCACAAGATGAGGCATTGAATTCTGAACATTTTGGCGTTAGTTGCATGCAAATTGAATAAAAATTGACCGTGTTATCGTAAAAATACGATTTTGACCTTTTCGTGACCTTGACCTTGACCTTTGACCCGAACGATCCCAAAATCTAATTGAATACTTCCTGGCTAATAACCAATCATCCCACCAAATTTCATGCAATTCGGTTTAATACTATTTGAGTTATACGAATCACAAGATTACAAATAAATAAATAAATAAATAAATAAATACACGCCGACCAAAACATAACCTTTCGCAGAATGCGAAGGAAATAAGAGGAAGTCCGTGAGAACGACAATTGAGTTGAAGAAATAACTTATCGCTAAGCATGAGAGCGGTACGCGTGTGTCTGATCTCGCTGCCATGTTCGAGCTGCCGAAATCGACCGTGTGAAGGATTCTTAAAAATAAAGAAGCGATAAAAGCGCGAAAACCCGTCGTGAAGCGAACTCATTCAATGAACCCTCTGATGAATCGGCTTTAACGAACTCAACGTTTTTTTCGCGAGCATGGTAGTGACGTCATGCTGCCTCACCCAATTGCTTCACCTCTTGATTCTCTCCCGTGGAACCATGCGGTGAAAACGGCACGTTTGTGTCTCCACAGAGTGTACTGGGATATAAAACACCATTTGGTGCTTCATGGTTAATTACATACCTCCACCAGGCTGAACAGTTTACGTTTTGGATCCCAATGGCCACTGACAGGCCGGAGCTGCATCCAGACTGATGGAAGAAGCGACGACGCTCCAGCTCATCCCTCAGGCTTGGAAGAAGATTCATGACTCAGAAAAGGTCATTTACTCATCTTATTTTACCTTAAACATGGGTAATTTCAGTTGAAAGTGTCTTGAAAGTGGGTTTTCTTGGTGTCCAGGAACGGATTAATTCACTTTCCATGACTTCTTATTGGGAAAATAGTTTTGGAATCCGAACAGCCAACTGGAACGAATTAAATTTGGATTCTGGAGGCACCACTGTGTGTGTGTGTATGTATATATATATTGTTGTGGTTGACGAAATTCGCAAACCACCATTCAGGTCCCTTAGGTGAGATATCTCTGTAAGTATATGTGTAGTTAGGCCCAAACCCGTTGTTTAGAGGGAATAAATGTCATTCATGCGGGCTGCGACCCTTCTAGATAGCCGTTTTTCTTTTACTATCTTTATTTTGGACCAGCCGCCATTACTACCACCACCAACCACGTCTCAACAGCCATCACACAACAACCACCAACGGCAACGCCGCTTCACAACAACAGCCACGACCTTTACCGTCACAACTCGCCCTCGCAACCATCGCATCACCGTCATTCCCACCCCGCTTGTGGGCACCGATACTGGACTCGTGCAGGGCGCGCACCGAGCAGGGGTGCAAAAGCGCCGGCCTTTCCGAAGAAAACGGATCAAAAACGACTCACGCCCACTTCTGTTCCGTCCTATCGGTGAGCGTGGGGCGATTTGGCCCCGCCTCCAGGTACGTTGGAGTGTGGTCGCTATATGCAAATTCATGGATCAAAAAGCATTCACGCCCACTTTTCCTCGGTCCAATGGGGAGCCAGTTAGAGGTGAAGGGTCGGAGGTAAAGGGTCGAAGGTGAAGGAGCGAGGCCACGGGGGATATAAACATCCGCGTTCGTCAGTCAAGCGGAGTTGTCGGTGGAGCTGGGAAGAAGTGGTAGTAGTCAGAGTGAAGAGGACGGAGCTGTGGAGAGGTGGCGGTGGCGAAGGCGGTCGAGGGGGTGCTCGTGTCGGAGTCGGGGAGCTGCGGAGGGAGACGCCGGCGGGCGCGAATCTGCAACACTGGTGTCAGGTCGTGCGATATAAACTCATCGCCCTCCTCGCGGCACTGGTATCGGAGAACGGGAAAACGGGCTCTCCTGTCTCCAGCTAAATTCACGGGAATCGGTCCAGGGGTGAGAGAAGCGACCCCCGATTCCCTCCAAATTACGAGCGAGCTAAATTAACCCTTTACGAGAAGCAAGATGGCGTCTCAAGGCGAGCGGGAGCCGGGGGTATTAGAAATGGATGTAGAATGTGTAGAATCCATGGCTCAGGACGAAATCCCCGTGCAGGAAATGTTGGTTGTACAGGAAAACGAACTCGCCCAACTGAACCCAGAGCCCGAAATAGGTGCGGCAGCGGCCGCGGTGTATGACACCTCCCCTCCCCCTCTCCACCAAAACCCCCCGATCCTTGTCGAAACGGCTCACCCAAGCGCACCCGACATGGCCCAGCTATGCGCCATGCTGGCGGCAATGACAGCGAGGATGGATGCGAATACACAAAAAATGGATGAAATAAAAACCATGAACGAAAAGATGGATACAAACACAAATGAAATGAAAAACGAAATGAAAGGCATGAACAAGCAAATGAACGGAATGAACAAGCAAATGAAGGAAGAAACGAAAAAGCTGCGGGGTGAGACGCAGAACATGGGCCGATGCCTGCAGGCGGGCATGAAGGCCGTTAGCAGGGAGCTTAAAATGGCGACTCCACGTGTGGGAGCGAACGAGCTGGAAGGGGGTGCAACGGCTGTCGGGCCCGCGGTGGAGGCAGGTGACAAAATAATTCGGGGGGCGTGTTGGGCGAGGGTCGTGACGGAAAAAGTGACGGTAACCGAGAGGGACAAACTAATTGGGGTGACGGAGACGTGCACGAGGGAGATAACAAGGGAAGAGACGGAAATAATAGTTGAGACAAGGGAGGTAAAGGGTGAAGAGGTGACTGAGTTGGCAGAGACACGGGAGATGGGAACGATAGAGGGAAGACTGCACGATGAAGACGAGGTAAGTGACGCACACACACACACACGGAGGTAGTGGAGGACAATGGGGGTGAGCTGGTGGACTGGGTGGAGGCCCGGTGCGAGCAGCTGGATGGCCTCCTCCAGGAACGAGGGGAGGGAGTATTCCCCCTTGAGGCGAGTCACGACCAGGTGGGTTCGGTCGTGCTTTGCGAGGTTGAGGGGACGGGTGCTGTGGACAGGTGCACGGAGAGATTGGGGGGTATAGAGGCCCCGGAGACCCTTGTGGGGACACGAATCCCCAGTGTGGTTGTCCCTGTGTGTGTGGTGCAAGGTGTGAGTGCGTCCCCGTGTGTGGAAGCAACCCCGTGTGTGAGTGGTGTGGTGGCGATTGTGCCGGAGTACGTGCTTCCCAGCACGCCGTGTGTAAAAGGGGCACCGCAAGTGGAAGAGGCCGTGTGTGTGTGGATGAAACGGCCAGTATGGATGAAACACCGCGGTTGAGTGCCCCCGCGTGTGTGAGTGAGGCACGGTGTATGAGTGAGGCACCGCGGGTGAGTGCCCCCGCGTGTGTGAGTGAGGCACGGTGTGTGGATGAGGCACCGCGGGTGAGTGCCCCCGCGTGTGTGAGTGGTGTGGTTTGTGTGAGGGAAATGGCACGAGTGAGTGAAAGGCCGCGAGTGCGTGGAGCCACGTGTGCGAGGGAGACCGTGTGTGTGAGAGAGCGGTATGCAAGGGAGATGTCGGTCGGCATGTGTGAACATGCAGCCGCGTCTCCCGGTGTGAGTTTAATGGTTACGTGTGTTAGCGTCGTAACACGCGGGAGTGCGTGTGTGGAATGGCGACGACGGCGACATGTGAGGAAAGAGAGCCGAGTAGCGGCTGTAGCTGTTTCGGGGACCGTGCCGGGTTCACCCAGCAGCGAGCCCGAGGTCCGTGCTGTGCAACGCACGAGGCCCCCACGTGCTCGCTTACGAAAGTGAAGTCCCGGTCCGGAAACGCACGCGGTGGATTTGCCGATCCCGCGGACGGACAAAGTTTAGGCAGGATTACGGATTTGGACCGGACAGGTTCTCCACGCGATCGTGTGTGTTAAGCTCCAATGGGCAAAGCACATGTGTTCGCGTGGGGAACCCCTCGAGACGTGGGGCTTGTTTTTTTTTATGCGCGCGGTGACGTCATGGCTGCACGTGGGGTTGGAATCCGGCAGGAGGGTTATCCCTGCCGGATGGTACCGTCCAAGGAGGGACGAGGTACACGTGCAGCTGCATGACGTCACGGGCAGGTGCAAAGTGCACGAGCTGTGAGTTGCCGCGCTGGTGATGCGCATGTAAAAAAAAAAAAAAAAAAAAAAAAAAAAAAAAAAAAAAGCCTCACTTTCGGGTGCACAGGATTCCCGGGCAAGGGGTGGATGATCCCCTTACCTGGGCACAGGATGGAAACTAGTTAGGGGGAAGGGTTAGCTTAGTTAGACCGACTTCATGGGGCAGGGGTAAGTCCTCGTGGAGTCCGTGGAATGGATTAGTTAGAGGGATTGTAGCGAGATTTAGGTTGGGAAATTGATTAATGGGATTATTCGGAGACAGTGACTGACAGTGGATGTGTAATGGGGACGTAGCTTAGCTACATAGGTTAAATGGAACGTGCTATAGTTTAAGGGACGACGTGGGAGCACGAGTTAGTTAGGGGATGTAGTTAGGAGGATGGCAGAGTTCAGCGGTGTGTGTGTTGAAGAGTTGGTGAGTTGTGAGGTGAGCACTTGTTGAGTGAGTGAGGCCAGCGGGTCTGTGTGAGTGGAGCGAATGGGGAATGCATGGTGCGATGAGTGATTGGGGGGAGGAGTGACTCCCGCCCAAGGGACCCCGGGGTCAGTGTAGACTGAGTAAGGGGGTTAGTCAAATTGAAAAATGGAGGTTGTTTTGTTGTTGGTGGGAGTGTAGGCTCGAAACCCGTTTGGAGGGGTGCAGGAGCCCTGTTGACGGGCTGGGAGCGTGGTGGCGAAAGGTGAGTATCGCTGAGTGGGTACCCCGGGCACCAGGCTAGTCGGCCGCGGTAGGCCAAGGGCCCATGGGGGACGGGATAGCGTAGTGGGCACGGGTGCGCCTGCTTGGTGCGGGGGCCCGGGGCGCCATTAGCCGCGTGGGCAGTGTTGTGGGCACGGGTGACCCTCGGAAAGGGGCCTGGGAAGCCAGCCTGCCACGTGTGCGTTTCAGGGGAGGTGCCATGGGGGGCACTCCCCGGTGTTTAGGGAGCTGGTAGGCTCGGAGGCAGTGTAGTGCCCGGGGGTGCCATAGCGGGAGATTCGGCAGAGGGTCGTGCCTGCCAAAGGGGGCCACGTGTCCCAGCCATGAGACCGTGTGAGGGCACAGAGAGAAAATTGGGGGGCGAGGCCCGAAATTGTGAGGACACCAACACAGGCGACGGGAATCTGGGTTGTTAGAACCAATAGTTTAAGCGAGAGGCGCTTGTTGAAAGCCCCGGGGTAGTTTAACAGTAAAATGGTTAGGGTAGATAGGAAGTGTACCCCTCCGCACCATCCATCCCCTCGCTCTCATTGTGGGCCGCTGGACCCACTTTGGGTTATAGATCGCTGAAGTCTGGGGAGGCCATCCTGAGGCTTCGTTGGGCCTCGACACAGGACGTTAGCTCTCCCTTATTCCCCTCCGGGAAGGGAACGTAGGGGTTGGGAATAGGCTAGGTGACAGGATAGGTTAGCCGAACAAGGACGATAAAGGGGGTTAGGGGACGATTTATAGTGGGGAAGTAAAAATAAAAAAATAAGTTGGGGCTAAATTGGGGTTTGGACAAATTAAGGGAGTGGGTATGGACAGTGACAGGCAAAGGCGATAGGTTGGGAGGGAGACCGTAGGGTAGGTCCGAGCCCGCCTTCCGAGTGGCCAGCACCACCGCATCCCTCCACCAACCTCCACTGAATGGCGAAGGCTGGCCAGCTTCATCTGCTGGCTGCGTTGCTGCAAGGCAAAGGCCGGCCCACTTCATCGGCAGCTGTTGTTTTGCTGCAAGGCCTGTGCCGGCTGGATCGTCTGCAGCTGCTGTGCTGCAAGGCCTGTGCCGGCTGGATCGTCTGCAGCTGTTTTCTGCAAGGCCTGTGCCGGCCAGTTCGTCTGCCGGCTGTGTTTGCCTGCAGCGGCCTTCTTCTGCGGGCTGTGTTTGCCTGCTGCCTTTGCCATGCCCACTGCCCACGTTCACCAGCCCCGTTCAATTTTGCTTTGCCCCCCCCCCCCTGTTCATTTCCATGCGCGCCTGGATCATCGTAAAAGCAACAGTTTGCAAGCTGCAAGAATTGCCCTGTTGGCAGCTACAACACGGGCCTGCAGTGGCGGCCCGTGCACCGTGTCTGCGTTCAGTTCAAACCATTCATCCATCCATTCGTTGTGTTCATTGCGTGTGCCACTTGAGCTGGCACGGAGACTACGTTTGTGCAGCCCATGCACCGTTGTGGTTCACTGCATTCAGTTCAAAAGGGAAGGCCTTGGACTGCGTGTGAGCAGCCGGCCACGTTCCCTGTCACCTGCATTGTTTGAGCCAGAGACTGCGTGCGAGCAGCCTGGCTCCCTGCTAACTGCTTTCTTTTTGCAGAGTTCAGTGATCCTGGGCCATGGTTTAGTGTAAAATTTGTAAGTTAAGGTTAAGATGTACTGTAAATATGAGTGTGCCCCCGGCATGTCTGTCTTAGCGCCGGCAATTTTATTTAAGTCGTCCGTGTGAGTGAGTTTGTTTAGTTAGTTACTCAGCCCTCAGGTTATTTATTTTGGGGACACGAATACCATGAATGTCGCACTCATGGATCCGTAGGTAAAATGTACTAGGGGAAAACTACACATGATGGCACACGAAAATTTGACGACTCGGGACGAGTCTGTAAAAAGGGGAGGGGGTAGTGTTGTGGTTGACGAAATTCGCAAACCACCATTCAGGTCCCTTAGGTGAGATATCTCTGTAAGTATATGTGTAGTTAGGCCCAAACCCGTTGTTTAGAGGGAATAAATGTCATTCATGCGGGCTGCGACCCTTCTAGATCGCCGTTTTTCTTTTACTATCTTTATTTTGGACCAGCCGCCATTACTACCACCACCAACCACGTCTCAACAGCCATCACACAACAACCACCAACCGCAACGCCGCTTCACAACAACAGCCACGACCTTTACCGTCACAACTCGCCCTCGCAACCATCGCATCACCGTCATTCCCACCCCGCTTGTGGGCACCGATACTGGACTTGTGCTGGGCGCGCACCGAGCAGGGGTGCAAAAGCGCCGGCCTTTCCGAAGAAAACGGATCAAAAACGACTCACGCCCACTTCTGTTCCGTCCTATCGGTGAGCGTGGGGCGATTTGGCCCCGCCTCCAGATACGCTGGAGTGTGGTCGCTATATGCAAATTCATGGATCAAAAAGCATTCACGCCCACTTTTCCTCGGTCCAATGGGGAGCCAGTTAGAGGTGAAGGGTCAGAGGTAAAGGGTCGAAGGTGAAGGAGCGAGGCCACGGGGGATATAAACGACCGCATTCGTCAGTCAAGCGGAGTTGTCGGTGGAGCTGGGAAGAAGTGGTAGTAGTCAGAGTGAAGAGGACGGAGCTGTGGAGAGGTGGCGGCGGCGAAGGCGGTCGAGGGGGTGCTCGTGTCGGAGTCGGGGAGCTGCGGAGGGAGAGGCCGGCGGCGCGACCGAGGTCGTGGTGGAGACGCTCGTCGTGGGACCCGAGACAGGGAGATATCCTCCATCCCCCGAGCATCAACAACCCCCTCCTGTTTCCCCCCGCGCTGAGATAGTGCGAGAAGGGGGCCCCGTCCCCACCCCATACCAGGCAGTCCCAGCGAGGCCCGCGGAGTCGGGGCGCCAGCGCCATTTCGCGGCTCATCACCAGACGGGTAGGCCCGACGCGGTCTCGGCCCCAGGCCCGCCTCATCCTTGAGGGTGGTCCTTTTCTTTTGCTTTGGGTATATGTGTTGTCGGCGCCGTCTGTGAAGTAAAACTGCATAAGTGTTGCCGTGTGCTCGCATAGTCGGTAATAGATCTCCATTGTGTTTCTCTTTTATATTTGCTTTTTGTGTAATATTGTGTTTCTTCTTCTTTTACATTTGCTTTTGGTGTAATTGTATATGTGTGCTTTCCGTTCATCGTGAAATAAATGTGCTTTATGTTGAACTGTTTTCCCGTTTCGCTTCGTCTTTTCCTCTATTGAATCTCCATCTTACTTCACGTAAAGGGTTGGTCGTGGGCTAAAACGCCCGATAATTAATCGAACCGTCGAAGCCGACGATAACACCGCTCGGTTATCCCGATAGTATGGAACGGGTCGCTTAAAGTGGCCCGTGTCCGAAGTCGACCTGCGGCGAGGTGCGATCGCCCGGTCTACCCTCCGTGTGGGTACTTAGGTAGGTCGAATTTGGCGAGCAACCCTATCCCACGCGGGGGGCCGATTGGCACGATCGTGGTGAGGCCGAAAGGTCCACCCGTGACTAGTTCCCGGCGTTAGTCCGAGAGGGTCACGACTGGATTGTCCGTCCTGTGGGCGACGTGCCGCGATTCGAGTTACGTGGCCGTTCGCACGCCGGCGGGCGCGAATCCGCAACAATATATATATATATATATATATATATATATATATATATATATATATATATATATATATATATATATATATATATATATATATATATAGTTGCGGTTCTCAGAACCGCATGCATACAACAAAGAGGTGTCCCAAGACAGTTATGCCATTAATATACGTGTGGATAGACCCCTACCTTTTGTTTAGTGGGACAACGGGGAGTGCATTGCAATGGTCGAAGAGTTAGGGTTATTAAATCATTTTCCCCTCCATTTCATTCCCACTCTTCTCATCTTTTCTTTCCTGGGATAAATCGGTTATGAACACTTTAGCAGCAAGGTGGGCCAGGCTGCACCAACGTC
>NC_140966.1:113371408-113411408 GCF_056783735.1 Eptatretus burgeri | reverse complement strand
CACCTGACCTCTAGTTAAACGGCATAATTAAACGGTGGACACTGGAACTCGTGGTTGACTGGGTGGCGTTCGTGGTTCTAAAACAACACACCGTACCATAACGTTATTTGTGAGCGGTGGCCACAGGTACAGCTCTGCCAAGGACAACCGGGGATTAATCCCTCCGAGTGACAAGCTGTTGTCTCGGTACCCATGGCTGCAACAATATATATGTACACACCATAGACTCGTATAGAGAAGGACTGGAACCTCACGATCTCGGGGTTTGTAACTCGAGTCTGAAGGATTAACTTGAGTCCAGGGCTAAAATGACTTCTAAAAGGGCTAGAGACACGATCTCGGGATACATATAGGGCTTTTTGAGGACGGCGAGTTCAATAGTGTCATTTTCAACACCACCTGAGGTCATCTTCAAGGTCAAAAGGTCATATTTCAAGGTCAAATTGCTGAATTTTGGTATTTTTTGCCTGTTTTTGTGTCTAACTCATGGAGGAAAACTTTTGTAAAGTCTATGACAAAACATGACATTTTGCACCTCCTGCACCTATTTGCTGATTTCTATCATCGTTAACTAATGTATGTTTTGTTTGTTTTTCTTTCAAAAACTGTCCAGCTGGTGATCTCGCAGGATCTTTGTGTTGTTTCCTGCTTTGGTGACAATATGCCACGTCGTTGCAGCTGCTTTGGTTGTAGAGGAAACTATGATGGGACGCCTTATGTAAAGGTCATATCCTTCCCAAAATATCCTGAGGAGAGGGAGAGATGGATATTGGCAATGCCAAATGAGAAAGAAAGCTTGAGGTGCTTAAAGGAGATATATATTTGTGAGACACATTTCAATTGTGATTGGGTGTCAGTTAGGGGTGGCAAACGACCCAAAGAACCCCCATCAATATTTCCTGGAGTACCGAAATCAGCTGTGAAGCAGGTGACCTCAGCCCCACACCCAACATCATCTTCTACGTCAGAATCAAGAGCTAAGAAGATGCAGGCAGCTCATGAGGCTGCAGACAATATCCAAGATTTCGACCACTTCTGTGCTAAAATCAGCTCCTATTTTCCTGGCATTAACCTCATAAAAGACCAGGAAAACCTTTACCAATCAAGAACTGATGCCAGTGGACAAACTGTCAAGCAGTTCTTTCATTTCCAACAAGTTTACTCACCTTTTGGATTTCTATTCTTGAATAGAGTTGAGAAAGATGGCATTGAGGTGCCCAAACGACTTTTTCCTTTGCAGAAGAACAGCCTGCTCTCAAAATGGTCCCAGATTAGATCCATAACTGAACAGGTAAACATCTATGAATGCACAAGCAAGGAAATTCTTCAGCTTGTAATAAGCCAGCTCTGTTGGATGACTGAGGCACACGAGCTTCCTCATTTCACCTTCCTTCTGTTGCAGCTGCATCTTCTGGCAGAGAAACACTTTGACTACGTTCTTCCTGCTATATTTGCAGATATATAGTTTGGAATTTGGAATATATTTGGAAAAGTTTTTCGGCCAAGCCAGGCAAAGAAGCGGTGGGAACTTCTACATCGACGTAGTTGACATGATGGCTGCAGCTAAAATTGTAAATTTGCAAACACTCATTAAGCATGACATTATGCCCGAATCTCGTTCTCGTGTGATTGATTGCGACACGAACTGTACAACTTCCATAAATCCAGATGAGCGAAGTGAACTCATTGACGAGATTACTCCTCAAGACACTCAGGATCTCTTGGGGTCTGACGATGCCCTTAAGCATAAAGTAGTTTATTTGGCCAGACACCTTGTTCATAAATATGGCGATAGCACTAGTATCGAGGAGATCATTGATGATGAAGATGGTAACGAGGTGTCATCTGAGTTTCTACATAATTTGAATAGAGGTGGATTGAGTGTGCCGACTATGTCAACCGTCTTTTTTGTACATAATGCCTATAATTTGTATGACAAGACTAAAATGCGTTGCTGATTTCATTTTGCTGAGCTGTTATCCTCTGTAGATGCACCTTCATCTCGTATTAATGCTGCATGTACTACTTGAGCTAACATTCTATTGAAAGCTCATGTCCTCAATGTAAGTGACAAAGAAAAAGCTTTGGGATGCCTCAGGAGGCAAGAAAAGCTCTCCAACTAGTGATAGACATAGACATAGTTGTGATAGGCGTAGTGTTGTGACATCCATATAATGTTTATGTAATACAATATATGACAATAAATATCAAAATTTGACAGCTCTACACACTTGCATCTTATTACAATCAGCCATCTCTCACCGTTTATGAGTTAGACACAAACACGGGCAAAAAATACCAAAATTCAGTAATTTTACCTTGAAACCTCAGGTGGTGTTGAAAATGACACTCTTGAACTCGCCGCCATCAAAAACCCCTATATGGATCCCGAGATCGTGTCTCTAGCCCTTCTATAAGTCATTTTAGCCCCGGACTCAAGTTAATCCTTCAGACTCAAGTTACAAACCCCGAGCATGGGAGGTTCCAGTCCTTCTCTATAGGAGTCTATGGTACACACACACACACACACACACACACACACACACACACACACACACACACACACACACACACACACACACACACCAAAATCATCACTTCTCTCTCATCTTAAAGATGCAGGCTCACTCCCAAAAGATTGCTTCAGCTCCTCTCCCACATTGGCTGGAATACCTCTCTCAACATTTCGTTGAAAAAAAATTAATTCTCAATTAAGTTATGTCACAGCAGAAAAGCCAGATAAATCAGGTCGTAAAAACCTCCTCACATTAGATGAGGTATTTTAAAAGATGTATTAACCGGTTACCTCCAAAATTTCTCCAGCACAAACGGATAATTCATTGTTGTTTCGTGCCACAAAATCATACATGACCGTGGCCACCTGTTTTCCCGCCAGTTCGTACTCCCTGAGATGAACAATGAATAAGTATTAGCAACACTAATTACAAATAATACCATGTTATATGACAATGATGCATATTTGTGCAGTTAAACCCACAAAGTTAATCCTTGAGCAAATTTTTGGATGGGGCATCATGGAGATCCACATGTATCTACCACACCACCTCAAACAATCGCCCTTTGGTTGTCCTTCTGTCTCATACTCAGAGATCACATCTCGAGAGCATTCTCTCTTCAGAAGTATAACATCGTGGTTGCCTTATTGTAATCAGAAACATGCATCCTATGAACTTGTGATCTTTAAGAACACCTCAGGGGACATTTCACAGACTCGTTTATGGATGCGAGGTGAAATGGAGAATGTGTTCATGGGAGTACAAGTGAAGTAAGCATTTCGTTCAATGTTTCACTGGTTCAGTATATCCATCTGTTCAGGCTCCATTAGATAAGTCAGTGAAGTGAACATTAGATTGTACATTGATTATATAATTATATCCATGACGTCACAATGTACCTTTCAGAGATCGGTGGATTTTTCTTCACCTCATCCTGTGGAAAGAGCACATAAACTTGATCAATGTCATTGACGATACAATGAAGCACTTTCCTGCTAAAACCAAGCGATTCCAAACGTATCACCTTCGAACAAACACTAAATACCTGTAGAATGATGCAATTACCGTAAGAGCTGTACACATCCCACTTAGAATGAACTTGATTGCAGTAAAAACGAATTCATGTACAACACAAGGATATAATCCACAAAATGTCTTAGACTCAAATTGTACAACAAAAAATATGGTGTCCGATTGTATGGCTTTTGGGTCGAGATATTGGAATGGAGAGCTTCTTGAGGAAATACTTTGGACAGGCAGTTAATCGGTCCTAGCAATGAGTCTTGGGAGGTGTTATCAGTTAAAGGGGTCATGCATATCACAGGGTATCCATACAACAGTGAAGTGCTCCAAAGGGGAAGTTAGCACCTGTTGTTCATGTTGTCACTGATTCATGCCTGCTTTTATGATGGGGAAAGGACTGCATTGAAGAATAGTAAAAAAAATTAAAAAATACCAACAATCCACTGGAAAGTATGGATCTCAAGCTACAAGTAAGATAACAGTTTGCCAGGTTTGCAAATTCGTTTTGCTCAGAACATCGATGAACATCACTGTATTTTCCGGTGTATTAACCGCACCCATGTTTTTCACCCTCAAAATAATTGAATATATTGATCATTTTATTTTCTGATCGAGATCTAAATACATTTGTACATCAACTTTGTACGGAACAAAGTGACGGAGATACCAACATGCTTACTCCCATGTCTGCTTCATCTTGTCTGACGGTCTCATTCTCATTTTGAAGAAGTTGAAGAGAGAGAGAGGAGAGGATACCAATAACTTTTTATTTTTCTTTCTTATTTTTTAATATTAGAAAGAGGATTTTTTTTTTGTTACTATAAAAAGAAAGAGAAGCGATTCATAGCGGTATCACACAAATTTCTTGTGGATGTGTGGCCCTAAAGAGGGCCGTTTGGGTTTGGTGAAACTTTTCAGCGAGGTAAGAAAATTTGTCTGGTCGATGCGAGTAATACGCAGGAAGCAAGTTCGGAACCGCCGATAGAAATGAGGGAAGAACGAAGAGAACCAAAGGAAGCCAAAAGAACCGAGCAGCACAGATACTTCTTAAAGCTTCACCCTCCCACGTGGCTCCTCGCTCTCATGAGATTCTTCTTCTTCTTCCTTTCAAATCCATTTCCTGCCCTCGTATAGAAAAGTACTTGGGGTTGATTGGTTGTTCCTAGTTTTAAGCCATGCCCCACTATCCAGCATTTGCGAGCATAGTCTCAGCATGTAAGGAACACACTTCCATGAACCTCGTGGAAAATAAAATTTCATATTTTCAGCTCGCCAGCCACCGCCTGTTTCACCGCAGAACAACCATCCATCCATTGGGACTATACTCGGTGCAGAGCGTTGGTGCTGCCTAAGCAGTCAGTTTGGCTATTGGGTACAATCCTGGACAGGTTGCCACTCTGACACAGGATACCAGCATGCTGACCTCAGAAGGATGACAGGCAGAGTCAACCCCACCTGGTATTAATTCAACAGCCAAGGGGGATTTGAACTCAGGATCCTCGGATCCCAAGTCTACCACCACCATAACCATTAAGCCAACACCAGACATAGGAACACACTTGGTGGATTAATTCTGCCTGCATCGGATGTTCATGTCAAAAATGATGTATGTAAAAAGAGATTCACTACTTCAAGTCCCTCGTCTATCCATTCGGTCTGCTGCGAACGAACAATGACGCCGGCTGGAAATTTGTTTTTGGGCAGTCTTCCTCCGGAACACAACATACAAGGGAAGCTTGCAACACAAGCTTATTTGAGGTGGGTGCTCCGTTATTAGACTCCAGCTATTGTTAATAATTCTTCTTTTGATGTGAGACCAGGTGTTCTTCTTTTTCTTTTGTGTTTCATGGTGTTTTCAGAGCTACGAGGCTCTATATACGCCACGCACCTAAACTCCAGGTGCCTCCGGACGTTTCCGACCGTGACTCATTTAATTAATAGGCCAGTAAAATTAGTCCCAAAATTGGGCAAAGGTCAAAATAATTGCAATATAATTTATTTTTTCACAATGCATTTTTGTAATGTCTCAAGTTCAACATACTAAAAGTCTACCACAGTCAACTGATGGGAAATATGACAAAATTACGTTTTTCAACAATGATGTGATACTTTAAAAATATCTACTCATTTATAATATATGCCATATACAATGTATTTGAATAAAACCAGTCAATTAATAAATCACAATCAAGGACAGTCCTGTTTTGATTAGTTCCATAACAAATAATCATCAAGATTATAGTTTTTTTATATAAAAATTAGCATTTTATCAGGGAAATGTCTTTAAAAAGTAGCATTATTTTAGCAGTGATTTTGATACTTTTCTTCAAACTTTATAACATGCAATGGTATTGATGTATAACAAACTTGATCACAATAAGTTATGTCTAATGTACATTTTAAAACAAATTTGGATCAAATATGGCAATTACTTACAGTGCTCTACCATTTTCGGTGCATTAAGATTACCCCTACCCCCAAATGCATACATACACTGTCTTGGTGAGTCTTGTGTGAGAACCATTTCTTTGTAAGTAAAATGTAATCACATTTATACTTTGCAATATAGCCATATTGTCAAAAGGTATGGTTATAGTGTATTTATACTACATTCTATAAAGTCATTCCATGCAGTAGTACACATTAAGTGTCCATTTAAGAATCTATATCATTTCGGACTGGTGAGTTATACGAAACAGTTCAACAATACTCTACACAGGTTGTTTTGCATTGTGTTTCGTATAACAAAAAGTAGCATTTAACCTGATGCATCTCCCTAATAACCTACAAAAACTAAATGCTCGTAAAAATTAAGTTTACATGTTTTGACAACCAATAACTTACATTTTTAATTGCAGCTGTATTGCCAACTATGCCAACTCAATCTATAAAGTTCTATACTACATTCTATATATTTATACTACATTATATACAGTTATACTACATTTTATACAGCTATACTAAATTCTATGAAGTCCTATGCACTCGTTTACATATCTACTGATCCATGTCCATTTCTGAATCAAGATCATCATTTAGGACAGGTGAGTTGGAACATGCAGTTTCACGACACTCTCCACAGGCTGGTGCAGGGAATCTATAAGGAACCTAGAGCCAAATTGGTGATGCATATGCATAGCTAAACTCCATTGCAGGGGTACAATCATCATTCTGGGTCTTGCAGCTTGGACAATAGCATTCCCCATTGAGGACTGTTTTTTCTCAGTGTTTTTTCCTGCTACCATGATTTGCAGAAACTGGACGAGGCTATCTGGTAGAAATGTCATTGCATTTTCTATTGTCGAATCATCAGCAACTGGATACTCAGTACATAGATCAAGTGCCTTAATATCATTTTTCATCAGTTTGGCTGCCGTTTCAATGATGTGTCTGGGTTCATCATCATCACCCTTTGGTGATTTGTAGTAGTCATTCATAATGGAGGCAGCAGTGGTTCTAAATGTAACAATAGTTTTCTTGCCTTCAAGATTTGTGAAAAGAACCTTATCACCAAAATGGTCATTTAGTTTTTGTTTCATGTACTGAACTCCATATGCCTCCTGCATTGAGCCAGTCAGCTTCAAGTATTCATCCATCTTCTTTACGAGATCAATGATTGCTATTTGTTCATCATCACTTTCCTCGAGATATTTTGTGACAAGTAGAAAGGCATCATACTTGTCTTCTTCAACTTTGCAACAATCATGTGGTTCAAACTTCTTTGGAATGTTTTTCCCAGTTCTAAAGTTTATGCTGCATTGGCTATGATACACTGCATTCTCAGCATGCAGGTCATTAGCATAGGATATCCTACCCATCACTTCCTCACTCCAGACATCATTCCGTATTTTGCAAACACTTCTAATAGTGTTTTCAAAAACTGATGTCCTGACAGGAAATAAATCATATCCCCTCTGTCGACCATCACACTGGCTTGCTGACAGCAAAAGATGCAATCTTTTGTGAAGTCAAATGGTTTTGATTGTGATCGTCGCTTGGATTCTGGTACAGAAGCATCAGCTAGTCCTACATGCCTGTAAGTTTTGATGTACTTTGGATTACACCAATTTTTTCTGCGTGCCTTATGGACACGTTGCCCTTCTTGGGTCTGCAGACTGCTTCCCCGTTCCTCATTTGCACGGTTGATGCCATCACTCCCTTTCTTGCCACGGGTAACAATATCACATTCAGCATCATATGTGATATCCTTGGTGCATAACACACACGGTTGATCATGTCTTGTAGATTGACACTCAGCCATCACTTACCTGCTAAGAAATTAAAGTTAGTGACTTATACTTCACAGATTAATAAGAAAGGATTATATAAAAATTAAGTATAGTAACGCAAGTATTGATCACATTCCTTTTAAATTTGTTACACTGACAGATTTAGGGGGGGGAGGGGTGGGGGGACAGGAGTGTGCCACTCTCTATTTGCTGTTCAAAATTGTGAAATGATAACAACATTTGTGAAATCTATATGGAGTTAGCTCTCTGTGGAATGATACATTTTTAAAATTGGACTATTAATTATTAAGGATGTTATGACCTATAAGATATTTTGACCAATAAGTTGATTTTTGATTTTTGTTATTAAAAATAAATTAGCCAGGATCAGAGCCTGCAGTCAACTACACCCCCCTTTAACAAAATCTTGGATCTGCCCCGGTGTTATAAATTATAGTTATTATAAGTTCTAATGTAATGAAGTTTGTAAAGTATGAATATAATAACATTTTATTTACAAAGGAATGGTTCTCACACAAGCACTCCCCAATGGCCAACACTTACATCTGGGGGTAGGGGTAATCTATATGTACCAAAAATGATGATCTATATGTACCAAAAAAATGATATAGCACTGCAAGTACTCATCATATTCCATCCAAATTTGTTTTAAAATATGCATTAAACATTTATCATGTAATCAAGTTTGTTATACATCAATACCATTGCTTGTTATAAAGTTTGAAGAAAAGTATCAAAATCACTGCAAAAATGCTACTTTTTAAAGACATTTGCCTGGTAAAATGCTAATTTTTATATAAAAAACTGTAATCTTGATGATTATTTGTTATGGAACTAATCAAAACAGGACTGTCCTTGATTGTAATGTATTAATTGACAGTGGTTTTATTCAAATACATTGTATATGGCACATATTGTAAATGAGTAGATATTTTTAAAGTATCACAACATCATTGTTGAAAAACGTAATTTTGTCATATTTCCCATCAGTTGACTGTGGTAGACTTTTAGTATGTTGAATTTGAGACATTACAAAAATGCATTGTGAAAAAATAAATTATATTGCAATTATTTTGACCTTTTTCACTATTTTGACAGGCTGATAAATGCTGTACAAACTCTTAACCTGATAGTCTGTGGGGTTATGTAAAAAAAGCAAAATTTTGGGTAGATTCTTGGCACCAGTGTTTAAACACATCTCTAAACTTCACTGATTTAGAAAAAAAAGGTGCCAGTTTTTCTATTGGCTTTTCGGGCCTCCATTTTGAATTTCAAAATGGATGCTGTTTTTACCCTTTTTGTATGATTTTTCGGTATTTAACGTTATTTTGAACATATAATTCAAAGTGTGTGCAAATAGAGTTTGGGTACCAAATGCATTGTAGTTGAGACAACTGTTCATCTGAACTCTGTTTGCATGGATATCAACAGGTTTGATGTTAATGTCAATAAATATTGGTATGAATGTGACACTTATTACTGGTATCTGACGAATATTTTCTGCTTGCAATATGATGCATATCCACTGTGAACCAAATAACTTACTGCTTTATTTCAGAAGACCAAAAATGCACAGTGGACATCCCATCCTATAAAATACTTAGGGCATTGAAATTTATGGCAACTTGTTAATTTCACTTATGGTTATGATTCCAGATTAACCATGGTGTCCTGTAGAGAACCATCTTGTGAGAAGCGTGCAACTGTATCTTCCATTGACTTTCGAATCTGCTTGTTGTGTCAAGGAGACAAGTTCACTGACATTAAAGGTGTTCATTAACTGGAGCATCTGCAACTACCAGAACTGGAATCATACCAATCATTGTTGGACTGTATAAGCAAGAGGGCTCAATATCAAAACCCTGAGTATGTTCGTTTGCATCAACAACTGAGTGGCATATCTGGAAAAGAACTGAACAACCAATATGCAGTGTGGCATAAAATCATGTCATGGTAAAGCAACACACATGAGCAACACACATGAGTTTGCCTACACCAACAAAATTCTCATGGTACCAGATGGATCTATTCATCCCACTACAGACAAGAGCACAGTGATAAAGCTTCTGGAAGATATGGTGGCCAATGACACAGCTCAAGCTTCTGCACAACCTGCCGAGTTTGAAGAGGGATCTGAGACATGTCTTGTAGTTGATGGAATGGGAGTGGTACAGGAATAAATGACAGTCAAAAATTTCAAGACTTGCAAAGAACTTGCAACATCCTTTGTCACACTCATTGACTCAAAGGCTCGTGGACATTGTCAAGTGCGGGTTATATTTGATAATTACACCAAGAATGCATCACTGAAGGAGCAGACTAGAGAGCGGCGGAAAGGCAAGCTGAAGGGAACTAAATCCTACATTGTTCAAGACTCAACAGGCATCAAAGACAAAAAGATGTTTCTCGCCAGCAGCAGCACAAAGGATTCACGAAATCTCTACCTTTCCCATCAGCTCTTCCACTACAGTACCGTCAAGGTTATGACTGCAACACGGAAAGAGGTCATGACGAATTATGAAGTTGAAACAATGACCAGTGTCAGCACACAGGAAGAGGCGGACACTCTTATAATTTATCATGCTGTAGAAGTTGCGAGCAATGGAATGAATGTCCACATATATTCACAAGGCACTGATGTGCTACTTTTGGCTCTACAAAGAACACCACTACTTGGCAACCATTCTGCACTAATCACGGGCACAAGCGAAAGATGACGGAAAGTCTTCCGACAGCCTATATGACAAGCTTGGCCCAGAGAAATCAGCAGCTTTGATCAACTGGCATGCTCTCACAGGCTGTAATACGACAGGACATATCCAAGGGAAGGGAAAGAAGGGGTGCTTTACAACTTTCCTGAAGGCAAGCCCCACCATTGTGAGAGCACTAGCTGACCTTGGCGAAAGGGTTGAGCCATCTGAAGAAGTTCTTCGTGGTTGTGAAGAGTTTCTTTGCTCTCTTTTCTCTCCAGTTGGAGTCCACTTTGGGCAAGCAAAAATGCCGAGATGGTTTTTGTTCATGCAACTCACAGATGAACAAGGAGTTGACAAATTGCCATCGACTCAGGGAGCATGGATTGAACATATACGCCGTGCCCATGTCCAGTGTAATATCTGGCGCCAGGATATGGTGTTGAACCCAACTTTTCTTGACCCTTTGACCTTGGGGTGGCGAAACCAAGACAAAAAGCTACTGATTGTTCTTTCTCAGGTTGCACCAGCTCCAGTCTCAGTGCTGCAGCTCATCAGGTATAACTATGAGAAATCAAAGTGTTCAAGGAGGTGCTCATGCAGAGGAAACAGTGTGGTCTGTACCGAAATTTGCAAATGTGGTGGGGAAGGCGACAGCTGTACAAACATAACACCACCAAGGATTGGCGAAGATCTAGAACATGATTGAAGCAATGACAATTATAAATGCTTAATCAGTAACATTGACACTCCTGATTCATACATGTAGCATTTTCATACCTTTGAAAAAAGATTATCCATCTTCTAATTGTATAACCGCCAAAATAAATTTATATTGAATTACATGCTCTCTATTATTTCTGTTAAATGTTTTGGAGGATTTGGCAGAGTGTTCCGATCATAAATATGTTGTTATTATTGGAATCCTCTTGTGCCAAAACATATAATTAGACACCAAAAACATCTTCTTATGTCTATTGGTTCAAAAGTAATGGCATTTTACATAGAAAACCCCTGAAATCAGGTGGCCATCTTGAATTTTTTTCCAATATTTAGAGTATTTCTAGTGCTCTTAGTTTGCTTCTAATGAATCTTTGTCCCCTTTATACGAGTTTAGATAAAATAAAATAAATATTGTATGACATTTGAATGAATAGTTATGGTTAATTTGCAATATTATTTTTAAAAGAAGATTTTCGGCGGTGGCCATTTTGAAATTCAAAATGGAGGCCCTAAATGCTAATGGAAAAACTGGCACCCTTTTTTTCTAAACCAGTGAAGTTTCTCGATACGTTTAGACATAGGTGCGACGAATCTACCCCCAAAAATGACAAATCCAGAAAATGTTACATAAGCCCACGGACTATGACCCGATTTTCAAAATTTAAACGACAGAATTGAACTTAAAAGCAGTTCTGACTGCTACAAAAGTGTTCATTTGGAATGTAATTGAAAGTCAGCATTGATTGTTTTTAAGACCAATTATTTTTCAATACCCTTGTGTTAACCGCACCCCAAGTATTAACCGCACCCCCAACTTTTACCCTGTTTTGCTGATAAAAAGGTGCTGTTTATACACCGGAAAATACAATACCTGAAGGTCATCGAGGCAAAAGCAATTCATGGGGATCCCAGAAAGACCAGCACCTTGTGGCCATCCAAAGCCTTAAGATGAGATTGCAGACAAAGCTCGAGTTAGAGGCCCGAACTACTCCAAGATGTCCAGAGCATTCTGTACTCTCCCGTATCACTCTAACTCTAGGTACAGCTTCACAGATCACGAGCTCCAACTACTTGCAATCTAAAGTGATATGGATGATGTCTTGGATGGGATGGTCAGGGTGCAATACGCGGGTGAACGCCACCGATGGATTTCTTGGATTGCTGTTTGCCGTGTTCTTGAATGCTGCCCATGGCACAACCTTCACATTGTAGCATTGTCAGGCGTAGAGAAAGTGGTGTTTCCTCAAACATGGAGAAGATAGATTTTCCTCAAATGTGTGTTCATTCCCCTCATGTAGTGGAGCTGTGTTTTTTTCCACAAAGCAGTGATTTTCCAATGAGTATCTCAATGCACTTCCTAGTTTATGGCACAAGGATGAATGGACAGCATGGTGATGTGGAAGGACTTGAACTTTACAAGTACCCAAGAGAGACCTATTCTCGTCCCCCCCACATGTGTACATCCAACTCTCATGTTTGTTTTGTCTCTGTGAGGGGGTCTTTGTATTAGGAGGTTCATTGTTTATGGAATGTGACAGGTGCTTCTGAATACTTTACTCTTATAGGACAACCACTCGCACCAACAAGCAGTTTTTGGGGAAACCCAATTCTAATTGAGTTTGGCATGTTGTCATTCCCATCTGAGCACATAGCTCATGATCCTGGGATCCCAGATTAAAATTCCATACACTGTGTCAATTACCAATGGCCCTTGATATACCACCTCACTCTTCCATGAGACTTGATCAAGACCCTCGCTCTTCAATGAGACTTGATCAAGAACCTCGCTCTTCAATGAGACTAGATCTAGTACCTCACTCTTCACTGAGACTAGATATAGTACCTCGCTCTTCAATGAGACGATATGTTGTACCTCACTCTTCAATGAGACTACATCTAGTACCTCACTCTTCAATGAGACTACATCTAGTACCTCACTCTTCAATGAGACGAGATCTAGTACCTCGCTCTTCAATGAGACTAGATCTAGTACCTTACTCTACAATGAGACTAGATCTAGTACCTCACTCTTCAATGAGATTAGATCTAGTATCTCGCTCTTCAATGAGACTAGATCTAGTACCTCGCTCTTCAATGAGACTAGATCTAGTACCTCATTCTTCAATGAGACTAGATCTAGTACCTCGCTCATCAATGAGACTAGATCTAGTACCTCGCTCTTCAATGAGACTCGATCTCATACCTCGCTCTTCAATGACATGAGATCTAGTACCTTGCTCTTCCATGACACAAGATCTAGTACTTCTCTCTTCCATGACATGAGATCTATACATTGCTCTTCCATGAGACTAGATATAGTGCTGTGCTCTTCCACGGGCCTTGATATACCACCTCACTTGTCCATCAGACTATATATATATATATATATATATATATATATATATATATATATATATATATATATATATATATATATATATAACCTCACTCTTCCATGATCCGTGATCAACTACCTGGCTCTTCCATGGGCCTTGATATACCACCTCACTCTTCCATGAACCTAAATCGTAGAAGAAGGTGTTATCAGGCATCTGTCTTAAAATTGGTGCAACCAGAAGAGTAATAGCTCACTCTCACCATGCCATTCAACTAACGTGTTAAAATGGATCGCCATCAGCATCCCGTCCATCATTATCATTGGAACAATAAAAAGCAAGGTGTTCAAGCGAGAGCACAAGAAAATTGTGAACAAAGTTCCAAGCCTACTTTGATGTTCACTGGTCGTGGCTGTTTTACCACTTTAGAATTTCCATCGTTCATCTTCGTCTCCCTGGAACATTACGGCACATCACACAACACTTGTTTATGCTTAACAACATTCCACTTAAAGTAAAGCTTTTTGGAGCGACACGGATGTATGACTTAAGAGTTGCAAACAGAGCAGTTGGACAAACACTTCATATCAAAGTCAAAGATTGGCTAGCCCACAATAAGGTTATGAAACAATAAGAAAATTGTGAACAGACTGAATGTTCGTCCAGGCTGGACCCAAGGAGAGCCAGAACTCCTCTTCACGTGGAGTCATGCAGCTCTGCAGGAGATGCACAGACTCCGGTGTTGCCACTGGGTCCACCACATCCCTCGCAAGCTCAACTCCTCCAGTGGCATTCACAACCTTCAGTCGCAATACAAAATAGCAACACCGAAGGAAACCACAATCATCATAACAATTTCTTTTTTAAAGTTGGTGCAGCTTTACTTGCCAATAAATAAATTAGATTTTTGATGATAATTGCACAAATGACCTTCACAAACACATGGACTCGTTGTACGGGTAAGTGAAAAAGTCATTGGATATAGTCTTTATTTGTCTCAACTCAAAACCAATCAGGATTAGTACATCAGAGAAATCCCCAGATGTAGTGTGAGCAACAAGTGACACAGTATATCCTCAGATTTCATAGCCATACCATCTCCAGTGGAGTGAACAGGAAGTGGATCATCTCTGTGGCATTGGGGTTCTGGATCTGCCCTTTCAGTTTTGCCTGGGAAGGTGAACAGCAAGACTATTTGGATTACAACATCTAAGGCTCATGGAGGAGATTGCTGAGAAATCATATTCAGGACATAGACATCAGGAGACATCGGTGCACTTTCATATGAAATTACAGACATTGGTAGACAATGGACAAATCAACATGGTACTTGTGCATGGGATTTGGATCTGAGATCCCAACGTGATGAGCTGTGTGATCAGTTCGGTACAACAACCAGGTGGACCTATTAAAGGGGAACCCAAACACTCAGACCACGTCGACGCTAATCTATCCCTTGATACCCGAGAAAATAGATATGATGTGTATTTTTTCGATTTATAAAGTAGGTAATTTTGCGAATGAGTGAAAATGTTCTTCTTCTTCTTCTTCATGCCGAGCCATGATGCCACACCAGGGAGTCGACCACCATATTCGTACACTGTCGATTGGTTACGTCGCGGTACAATTTAACTCTAATGGCGAATAATTTTCGATTTTCCACAAATATGTTGAATCGATGCGTCCTCGGTGGTTGGAAGAATACAGAGATGGTTTTATGCTACACCAATGGCCGAACACCCCAAGTTTGCCAGAAATTTGATGAGGTTTGTCCGAAATAACTGAGTGTGGATCAGGCCTACAAAATGTTTGCTTTTGTGCTTGGAACATGTTACAGAGCATTGCGATGAAACGAGATGGTATTCTTAGAATACTTACCCAGCACAGTCAACAGTTTTGGAACTATTGAGGTGCAACGTTTCTCTGTTTTTCCAAGATGGCGCCTGTACCAAATAACCTATGACATCATGATTATCATTAAAAAAAAAATCTTCAGGAGGAGCTGCTCATATTCTGAAAACTTCGTGTCCATCGGACTAACAGTTGAGGAGGAAATATTTGTTTTCATACTGATCAGATCAAGTGTTGTACTTGTCGAATTATGACGTCATAGTGATCAGATCAAGTGTTGTACTTGTCGAATTATGACGTCATAGTGAAGGCACCGATGACATCATCATCAACGTATCTTAATCCCCATTGGGAGTACTTGATAATGAGCCATGTTTCAATTTTTTCCATTGAGCGGTTTGAGAAATATAGAGGTGCAACTTTTTTCCAACATGGTGTCTGTGCCACATGACCCATGACGTCATAATTATGAATAAAAAATATTATATAGGTGGAAGCACTCCTTTGGTAAAAATTTAACGTCAATCAGATCAAATTGTTGCCACTAAAATGAATTTTTTAAATGCAGACACGCACGCACGTAAGCACGTACGCAACCGAATGCCGAACCCTGTTTTTCGCTTCGTGAGCGCAGGGTAACAACACAGATGGATAGATATTGTGGTTATCGCCATGATTGGAGAGGACGTCATGCCAACAAGCAAGCAGAAGAAACAGCCGTTGCTCGAAACTGTAACACCATCTCCACCCAGCTACCAGCACATGTACATGTACATGGACAATTTGAGCGGTGAGTTAAAATCGTGTTGGTCTGTCGGGGATGGATATCACCTCGCCAACGTCCACCCCGACAGTGGGACACAGCACGGACATGATACAGTATGGAAATGGCACGGACACGGCATGACACGACCACAGACACAGACACAATGGTGTGACACGGCACAGACAAGATGTGGGACAAAGCATTCATCACTCATTTTGTCGTTGGTGTCCGAGTGCGCCTGGGCGGTGTCCGTGCTTTGTCGTGTCCCACCATGGTGTCAATGTAATTTTGTGCTGTGTCCATGCGGTGTCCCACTGTTGTGTCCGTGCTGCGTCATCTTTTGTCCCACCATCATGTCCTACCTTCGTGTCCATGATGTGTCTTGCCTGTGTCCATGTCGTGCCATGTCCTTGCTGTGTCTGTGCCATGTTGTATTTCTGCTGGAGTAGTATAACTGATTTGTCAATTAATACAAAATCCCTCATAAACCGTCAATTAAATGGAAAAACAAACCTACCAATCTGTAGTGAACATGCGACTGGGGCTTTCATCTTCACCAACACCTCCATGGTCGTCATCTTCGTGTGAATCACTCGCGGAAGGCTCAAAATTATATAGGTCCATAATTCCCCCGAAAGCATTTCCATCACCAATTTCCTCTCCAATAGTTTCTTTAAAATCCCACTGATGAGTTTTCGATGTCGACCGATATGCGTCGAGGTGTCGTCCACCAGACGGCGGTCTCCTTGGGTTAACCTGAGGCGGTCCCTTCGGGTGGGTGCCTGGAATGTCCTATCCCTAAGAGAGGATGATCACCTGTCTCTGTTATCATCTGAGCTCAAGCGTTTGGACATCGGGATTGCAGCTCTCTCTGAGGTTCGGAGACCGGATTGCGGCGAGATAATGGTAGGTGGTTACACCTACTATTGGTCTGGTCGCTCTGATGGTTACCATACCCAAGGAGTTGCTGTAGCTGTGTCCAATAAGCTGACCCCAATGATAATTGAGGTAACACCGGTCAACGGCGTATTATGAGATTAAGGATTCGTCACTCCTTAGGTGTCATTTCCCTGGTCTCTATTTATGCTCCGACTGAGGCGAGTGATCTTACCGTGAAGGATGCATTCTACGCCACACTCGAGTCTGTGGTTGATCAGTGCCCCAGACGAGATACACTTCTAGTCTTGGGGGATTTCAATGCATCGACTGGAACTGATAGGGATGGTTATGAGGTGTGTGTTGGTCCCCATGGGTCAGGAACTATGAACCAGAATAGCACTAAGTTCCTTGACTTTGCAAGAAGTCATGGACTTAGGGTGGCTGGTTCATGGTTTCAGCGCCCGCAAGCTCATCGCTGGACTTGGTATTCCAACGCTGGCGGTGTGGCAAAGGAGATTGACCATGTCCTCATTGACGGTCGTTGGAGGATGATCCAGAACTGCAGGGTCTACCGGAGTGCTCAGTTCCTCAATACTGACCACAGGCTTGTTGTAGCAACTCTAAAGCTGCACCTTAAATCCTGGAGAATGGTACCATCCCAGCCTAGGCTGGATGTTGGCAAGCTCAGGGATGAGAGAGTAGCTGAGGAGTTTGCGAACAGGCTGAGTGGACACTTGGGGGGTCTGTGTGCTTTTGGGGGGTCCTGAAGAGTTGTGGAGCACCTTCAAGACCACCGTCCTTGATGTTGCCGGTGGATGCCTTGGAGCTCACCGCAGGGCAAAGAAGAATTTTGTCTCTCAAGGGACACTGGATACCATTGACCAGAGTCGCAGGGCCAGGCTGAATGGCAGAGCTGAGCTGTTCAGGGAGCTGAGGCGTAAAACTGTACGTGCACTGAGGGTGGACAAGGAGGCCTATGTGCGAGGAATCTGTGAGGGGGTAGAGCATCACCTGTGGACAGGTGATTCTCGTCCCGCTTACAGAGGTTCGCGCATTACGTTCATCCCAAGCCCATCCCTCGGAGCACTGCAGTTCGAGCAGAGAGTGGTAGGCTCTTGACAGAGGAGTCTGAAGTGAAGGCCCGCTGGGCCGGTTACTTTGAGCAGTTGTACCAGGCTGATCCCCCAGCTGTCGAGTTGGACGTCAAGGGTGTTACAATCCCTGTTGCTGACCCTCGAATCAACTGTGGTCCACCATCGCTTGTGGAAACACGGGCTGCGGTGAACCAGTTGAAACGGGGCAAAGCTCCAGGGATCTGTGGCATCCATGCTGAACTTCTCAAGGCTGGTGGAAATGCTGCACTCGCGTCGTTGCATGCAGTTTTGTGCTCTGCCTGGAACACAGGCATCATCCCCACTGACTGGAAGAGGGGCCTTGTTGTCCCTCTCTGGAAAGGAAGGGTGATCGCCAAGACTGCAACAACTACCGAGGGGTGACGCTGCTCTCAGTGCCGGGCAAGGTCTTTGCTCGGATAATTCTTGATAGGGTTCGCCACCATCTGCTTGAGCACCAGCGTCCAGAGCAGTCAGGCTTTACACCAAAGAGGTCAACGATTGACCGTATCCTTGCTCTTCGTGTCCTCACTGAACGCAGACGAGAGTTTCGGCAGGGGCTGCTTGCAGCCTATGTTGATCTCTGTAAAGCGTTTGATTCAGTGAATCGGGATGTCCTCTGGAGGATTCTTGGTCTTCGTGGGGTGCCACCGAAACTGATCGATCTGATGTCTGAACTCTACTCTGGTACTGAGAGTGCTGTGAAGTGTGGTGGTACCGCCTCTGACTTATTTCCAGTTGTTACTGGAGTTCGTCAGGGATGTGTACTTGCCCCCACACTTTTCAGCACTTGTATGGACTGGATTTTTTGGGAGGATGTCGGAGAGATCAAGTTGCGGTGCATCGTTTGGCAATGTCAAGATCTCGGACCTTGATTTTGCAGATGATGCAGTCATCTTTGCGGAGACTTTAGACATCCTCTTGGGGGCCCTCGAGGTGCTGAATGAGGAGTCGGAGCCGTTGGGATTACGGATTTCTTGGGTCAAAACAAAGATCCAGGCTTTCGGTGACATCTTGGATGCTGCTGTCCTGTCTGTGTCTGTTTGTGGTGAGGGTGTTGAGGTCGTGGATAGATTCACTTACCTTGGCAGTGATATTCATGTCTCCGCAGGTTGTGAGCCGGAGGTCAATAGACGTCTGGGTCGGGCCTGGGGAGTCATGGATTCACTGGATCATGGGGTGTGGCGCTGCCGGTACCTGTGCGGGAGGACGGAAGTCCGAGTCTTCAGGTCCTTGGTACTTCCAGTCTTGCTCTATGGGTGCGAGACTTGGACTTTGACCAAGGATCTGAGACGGAGACTTAATTCCTTTGGTACCAGGTCTCTTCGGAGAATCCTTGGCTATCGCTGGTCGGATTTTGTGTCCAACGAGCGGTTGCTGAGAGAGACTCGGATGAGATTTGTTACCTGCATAGTCCGTGAGCGTCAGCTGCGGCTGTATGGACATGTGGCTCGTTTTCCTGACGCTGATCCTGCTCACCAGATTCTCTCAGCGAGGGAGTCTCATGAGTGGAGGAGGCCAGTGGGCCGACCACGTGCCTCATGGTTGCAGCAGGTTGACCATCATCTCAAGGAGATGGGGATGGGCCTGGCATCTGCCTGGGGGATGGCCAGACGGAGGCCCCTGGAGTACCGGCGGAAAGTGGACGCAGCGACGCGCTGTTCTGGCACATGCTCCCATACCTGACCTGATATGCGTCCACCCACATTATTCCATCATACATACTGTACTTGTACCATGTTTGATTTCAATCCCTTCAGCTGTCCTCAAGTGCCACACTTTTACCTGACACGACCTCTGACCTTCGACCTCTTGATGCCGAAATTTAATCAGTTCATATTTGCATCATAATGTATACTTACACCAAGATTGGTCAAAATCCCATCACTGGTTCACAAGTTAGCAGGGTAACAGAATTTTTACATAACAGGACCTCTGACATTTGACCCCGACCCCACAAGAAGGTGGGAATAATTGGGGTCATTAAAGATGTGGAAGACCTTGGATGGAAACAAAGACCTTGGATCGCGGGGGGGGGGGGGGTGGGGGGGGACACAACACCTTATACTTGTAACTGGAAATAGACCAAAGACGATCTTTCATTCCTGAGTGTGTGACCTTTTAAAACTTCACTCCATGAGCTGTCCAACCAACTTCAGCACTCATTACCTATAACTGTTCTTCTTCTGAAGCAATAGCTCTTCAAATTACTCTCCATGTTGTGTCTACTATGTCAATTACCAGAACATTGAATGTTTGCTTGAACTTTTGAAGAATCTCCATGAACTCTTCCTGAGGAGGAGTTTTTGAGCGCAGTGTGAGGACTCCCTCTACAGACAGGCAAAGGAAACGTTCACATGTCAAACAACACGAACTTGTATCATCCTCGTTGTGGATAGATGTACCATTTCAGAGGCCATCTATGTACATGTGATATGTGCAAATATGGCAAGATGTATGTTTGAGCACACCACCACCACCCTCACGCCTCCATGCACCTTCCCTCGTACATACTTAATAAATAGATAATCCTTTCTCACATTTTGCTTCGGAATTAAATCAAAATTAATTACACCGCTCATTGTAATAATTAATTTAATACATTTAAACCCCATGGGTCTTTACCATGATTACAGGCCGAAGGGAGTTCAGTGGTACACCTTTTTGCCCCCAGTTAATGGTAGTCGAGGTGCTTGTGCTGATTGATGGAATGCCTGAGGTTTACGAACTGAAGATACATTTCCTCGTACTTCTGCTTGAGCTAGTTCGAATTGATACAACTTCAATATTAAAAACTCAGGTCGACGTCGCGAGGATAGGTGAAGTGGCATGGGATACCTATGGAATCAGTGCTGATGCATTGTGGGATTTGTCTTCAGTTGGTAACTCTGACACTGCAGCTCTGAGACTACTCTCCAACCCCAATGATGAGCATTACTCACAACCATCAGAGGAAGCTCATTGTAATAATTTATTTTTTTTTATTGTTAATCTCACTAAGTTTACAAAGTATAAGCTGAAGTCCATTCCAAAATGATTGAAACAAATCTTTATCTGGAATGTTCTATGGAACCGAGATGTGCAGATTTATCCTTGCGCAGGTGTATCTTTTGGGATACCTCGTGCACGTCAGTAAAAAATAAACAAACATAAAAAAAAACAAAAATGCGATCATAACACAGTGAAGTCCTTACATACCCCCTGGTCCTTTGTGTTTGCCCTTCTTGTTTTGCTTGCGCCGTCTTAAGTCCGTATATGCTTCCGTGGCCTTTTGCAACTTGGCAATGAAGGCCTCAATGTCGTCCAGCAACCGGTTCAACAGCTCCTGAGCATACAGCACCATAGCACAACGTTCAACAACAAATAGAATGGTGACACAAGCAGCTCGACAAATGTTTGTCTCGATTCTCGAGTGCAAGGCAGCCCTGAGGGCATCGGCTTTGTGGCACTCTGTTGGAGTCGATGACCGTCGTCGAAGAATGTCTGTACAAACAAGTGATTTCAAGAATAATTGTGTTCATTCTTCAAAAGATGCAAAAGCATGAATCGTGTTTGGGAATATGGAAGATGTATGAGGAGTGCACTTACCAATCGCTTCGCTGACGGATTTAATCAAACACAGCATATTGTATTTCACAAACATGTGACATGTCTGTCTGTGGATCTCAATGAGGAAGTAAAAAGAAGCAAAACACGTGAAAAATGCATCTTTTATAACACGTAGTTGGTGTTGTTGCTGTTGTCATGGTGTCTTTGGTTGTTGTTACTTGGCGAAAAATTTTTGCCAAATATGTTGGTCTGTAGCGTTTGTCTGTCTTGTTTGTTTTTCTGTTTGTCACACGATTTTGGGCCACAGTTTTCAAGCAATCGTTTTGAAACTTTTGTGTGTGTGTGTGTGTGTGTGTGTGTGTGTGTGTGTGTGTGTGTGTGTGTGTGTGTGTGTGTGTGTGTGTGTGTGTGTGTGTGTGTGTAGATGACCGGCCAAGGACAGCAATGCTTAATTTTGGTGAAGATCCGAATCCGGATCCGGATCTGAGAATTTTTCAGGTGATTCTTCACCGTTAAGAGATGGCGCCAAAAACTATGTGTAGCATGTTATCTCTAAAAGTTGTGGATGACATGTGACAAAATGAGGTGGAAGAGTTGGTTAGGCGACAAGAACAAGCCGATTAGATTTTGGTTCATGTCCGGAATCAGATCCGACCGATCAGTGGCATACAAAATGTAAACTATTCAGCCTGGCGGAGGTATGTTCTCGATGGAGTGCCATTCCGTTTCGCCAAGTTGTCACTCTATCAGTGATTATTCATTTGTGTGCTCCTTCTGCGTCCATCATGCTTTATTCAAAAGGGTTCCTGCCATTGGAACCACGACATCAAAGCTCAAGGTCCTGATTCTTCTTCTTCCTCCATTCTGGGAAGGAAGGATTTTAAAACAGGCATTTTAATGAATAAATGGACAAACTTTTGGTCCAAATAAATCGATTATTAAGATTCAAACCAAGTAAATCGATCATTAGCTTTCTCAAGGTTTTTTATTTTATTTTTTTCCCCCATTTTTATTATTTCACGACAGCAGGAACCCTTTAGAACTAAGCCTGATGGACACACATGGACAGATGCACATTCCACCTTTTGGTAAAAGATGGCACTTGGATTTGTACCTTGACATTTACACCATCATTATTGGACCAGAGTTAGTTTATTTACTTTAATCATGAATTAAGATGAAACAAAAAAAAAACTTTACTGCAAACCTGGAGTTGAGTCTCACGTGTCGAGCCTTGAATCGAGTCTTGCACATCCAGGTTCGAATCTTCATTTGAGTCTTCAGTCTCAAATGGCATGTCTCGTGTCACCTAAAATTAAATACACAACACCGTGTTATCCATGGGCTCAAATGTGCACCGTGACCCGGAAGCTTTCCAACAAAATAACGAAAACCTAAACAAGGATAATGTGACATCACTTATCGAGTGTAAGGATGATGTCAGTAGTTCCAACTGACTTGAGGGGAGCGAGCAGGTTGGCCAAGAGATACGCACACTCACCTTTGAATCATCTCGTTCTCACCTGGGTTCGAATTTCGGCCAACCTACAAACTTTCATCCTGGTGTCTCGCAGGCAGGGTGAGGGTGATGCATCAATGTGCGTGCCGTCCCTCGGATGGACGTTAAACTGGGAGTCCCGTCTGGCAGCATGAGTTGGTTGGCGTTAAAGATCCCACGGTGTCCTTGGCAAAGACGAGGCGAGCTATCGTGGGCACTCTGAACAAATGACTAATTCCTGCCCTAACCCACAGGGGTGTTGCATCAGAGAAGATGTGTTGCAGTCATGCCCCAAGCCAATGATGCTACTCACAGCCTCGTGCTGCATCATAAAGAAGAAGTTTTCAAGGATGAAGTCCTGGGTCAAATACTGCACTGAGTGTTTGTGATTTAAAGGAAATGCCGTTCAGTTCTTGATGTTCCGATTATATTTTGCACCAGAAGGTCATCCTTTATGTAGTCATCCAAGGCTATTATAGACCAGGAGGGATTCTCATGATCTACACTCAACTGGTAAAAATTTTGAACTCAGTTTAAAATATCAGCTGAAAGGTTTACCCTTTTGTGTATCAGACTCTGGGATTATTAAAATCCAGACAAAGATAATGTAATGTGGTCTATAAAAGACTTCCCCCCCCCCCCCCACTTACTGGCCTGCGACAGATGGCGTTTGTTAGGAATGAAGTCCCTGAAGCAGACAGCTCAGTCATAAATCCACAAGTGAGCTTTCCTACTGCCATTAAGGAACCTTGAATGTGTAGTTTTCATGTTGGATCGTGACATAAATGACTCACCACATTATCATGAACATTCTTCTCTGGTGTCTCATTTCCTTGTTGTGACTCAGGGTTCTCCTCTTGTGTGTTAAAGTCTATGAGGAATTAAAGAGACACAAACATGGAGAGACAGTCAGAAGAGAAAACAAGGAAGCAATGTGCTGTGCTTTTTGTACAAGTGGCTGGCATATGTATGAGATTCTGATCGCTGTTTACTTGTTACCCCGCACGCGTAGCGCAAAGTGGGATGGGAGGGGAGGCAATTGGTTCATTCTGTCCGTTTATCTGTCTGTCTACGATCGAGGAAATACTTAACGTCGATGGAATTTGATATTTTGAACACTGAAGAAAATGAACGAGCTGCAGTTTAGCAGTACCTTGGGTCTGAGTTTGGCAAAAATTGTACGGCATCTCATTTCGCACACACGTACGAGCAGTGCAGTGTAGCAACTGCTTCAGTCTGCTTGCCTAACTAGCAGTCAAAAGGAATTGAAAATTATTCCAAACAGGAAACTTACTGTTTTTAAGGATGTCATGAAGGATACAAACAACAGGCACAAATAACTAATGTAATGTGTTAAATAAGGTGGTGTAAAAGACGCTGCATCAAAGGCGATAAACTTCCGATTCAAAGGGTCTTTTTTTTTTTTTTTTTTTTTTTGACAACTTTTCAAGCTTTTATTTTATTTCGCTTGAATTATATATTTTGAACACTGGATACACAAATTTCCGTCTTTGCACTCTGAAAAACCTAGAGTTTAGCGGTAATTTGGCAAAATTGTACGCCATTTGGACCAATCAAATTTGCCATTCAGACAGACCCTCAGGGTGGGGGATCACCGATGTGCAGACAAAATGGTGGTGTTCAGTGATGCAACAACTGAGTTAACTTTGTTCTAATACAAAGGGGGGGAGTAACCCTTCTCTTGTCCTTTTTCTCAAGACAATGCAGAGTAAGGTGTTCTATGAACTCTCTCGTTGATGAGAATTATTAAATTGTCATGTGGGACTATTATGGTTAAAAGTACACCCGAAAGAGAAAGGGAAAGGGGAATGCAAAGAGACAAGGTGGTTACCATTAAAAGGAGACAATGTAAAGACTCAAGCAAAAAATATGAAGCATTAGCTTAAAGTACCAGAATCTCCCTGTACAGCAGCAAAGGCCGTCCATGCTGCCACCCGAATTTTCACGTCCACCTGACTGATGGTACCAGGAAGTTGTGGATTTGCGTCTGCCAGACTTTCCTGCTGCTTACGCATCTTCTCCATGTTCACCCTGAACGCAACATCACACAAACGGTCAACGAGCTTCACAGGCCCAAAGCCAACTGGAACTCCACAGCTCTGATTCAGCTCCACTTTATCTCCAATTTCATACAAACATTGTTTACAACTAATCTGCATCTTTGGCAATTATGGTTTGTAAGGGCAGCATCAGGTACATCTTACTTATTAGACATAGATGTTCTCGCTCCATACCTCAATGTCTCCAGCCGTTTATGCTTTACACCCTCCTTTATGTCAGTGATGGCACTATCGATATCGTTCTTGATGAGCTCCGCCTGTAGAACAGAGGGATGAAGATTTGCCCAAGGTCAACATTTGAACAAGCTTGATGGTTCTGTTTTGTGTGATGCCAAGATAAATATGGTATCATTTGTCATTGTGTAAATATCTAACCATTGCAACTTCATTAGCCCGTCCCCCGTGCAGTGGAAGATGGGGGTTTTGTAATTATTCCTGTGTGTCTCTGTGTCCTGTCTGTGTGTCTGCCTGGGCCGTAACTTCTTACCATTTGAGCTTTTGTCATCAAATTTTCAACAAAGCTTCATCTATCTATAATTCCAGCAGTGTGTGTGTGTGTGTGTGTGTGTGTGTGTGTGTGTGTGTGTGTGTGTGTGTGTGTGTGTGTGTGTGTGTGTGTATGTGTGTGTGTCTATGTGTGTGTGTCTATGTGTGTGTGTCTATGTGTGTGTGTCTATGTGTGTGTGTCTATGTGTGTGTGTCTATGTGTGTGTCTGTGACCGCTGTTTCTTGACAACCGCTGGTCCGATCTAACTGAAACTTGCCAGATATATTGCTGGGGACCTGAGGATGTGCCTTTTCAAGGTTTGATATTAATCGGACAAGTGCTTCCCAAGTTATGGCCATTTATTTACCAACCAATGACAGGACACGTTGCTGCGTAAGCGTGGCCGATACGCCATTTAGTTACCAATGACAGGAGACGTTGCTGCATAGGCGTGGCCGTTGGGGAAGAGATCCTCAGCCGCGTTCCCCATTACGGGTTACAACGTATGGACTTCCGGATAGTGATGACTTACTGTATTCTAATAATTTCTCGATTTCTTAAGCGCATTTATAGATAAACACAATGCTCCAATCCAGTCGTCGTTTACAGACTGTGTGGTTGTTTGAAAGCTTTTTTTTTGTTTTTTATTTATTTATTTATTTATTTATTTATTGGTTTGCACGTACGGCCACGCATGTACGGCCACGCGAGAGCGAAGGAACGGCCTGTGTGGTTGTTGTTTCTGGCACGCGGTTTGAAATTGTTTTTTTTTTTTGGTTGCACGTACGGCCACGTACTTGTGATGAAAATAGAGGGAAGAATCATTTTCTTGAAATAATTATTATTATTGGTAGGCCAAATAAAATGAAATACCAGTAGATTGTCCCCGTCCTCTTCCTTTATTGATGCCGCCTACTTTTTTATATTGCTATTTGTATTTTGTCAAACATCGTGAGAAAATAATAATAATAATAATAATAATAATAATACATGTCCTCGGGAACACATTCGACAAGTTGGCGGTTCGTAGCGTTCCTTTCAATCTTACGACATTATTCACTTTCAAGAGTTGGGACGAATTGTACCTGTCTCAAATTAAAAAAAAAAACATTCAATTAGTTCAACAAAATTTAAAGATGCATTTCAACAAAATAGTCATAATCAAAACATTTCGACTTGCACTCCTCAGGATAAAACCACAAGCAGATGAAAGAAGCACCAAACTCTCATGTATAAAGTTACAATGTAATATCCTCAATGTTGATTGATTGAGAGAAACAAAGGACGGGAATACCTGATTAGTGGAACCGTGGAGCATCTTGAATAATGAGTAGGTGTAAATGAACCATCATGAATAATGATTAGGTGGAGATGAATCACTAAATTCCCAGCGGAAACGTAATGTTAATTATCTGAGGGCTCATGGGGGGGGGGGGGTGATTTTCATGATGACTCAACGTTGACGGTGGTACAGCTGTCACGCAGTCAAGCCATCACAGTCAAAATAGATATAAAGTTCGGACAAATGATTTCTGTCCAAATAGGATAGGATTGGTTGACCTGATATATGTGGCCTACATTGCACGAAGGTGAGCTAAACTGCATCCTCTACTCAGGAGTTTAAACGAGCCAAAACAATATTGCTCTGCACATTGAAGATTGTTCAGTAAATGGTGACCAAATGCAGAGGCATCAGGAATAGTTGTCGTACATCACGATTGTGAAGCTTCGTCTTCGTCGGATAAGGTGCGTTTTTCTATCCAAGATGGCAGCCAAACCACGTGACGTATGACGTCATAATTTTTACCACATCTGCAGCAACGGCATTCATTAGATGATACTCGCAAAGGTCCGCTTCAAATGGATAAGCGGTTCAAGAGAAAACAATATTTTATATTTTTCTTGATTCCAATATGGCCACCGAACCATGTGACCGATCAATTATATTCTTGAGCATCCTAGTATCCCCAACTCATGGGGAACATGTCTGTGAAGTTTCCCCTCAATCTGTCCAGCCATTCTGGAGAAGATTTTTGAGGGTTTTCGGGTAAATCCAAGTTGACTGCCAGACCATGTGACCTATGACATCATAGTCATCAAAATGTATTCACATGACAAGTCGATCATTTGGATGCAGTTTCGATTAGATCTGTAAAGCGTTTCTGGAGAAGAAGATATTTTCATTTAAAAAACTAAAAAAACAATATGGCTGCCAAACCACATGACAGATGATGTCATAAATTTGTCATTTTTATTTGTTCAGAGATTATGTTTATGAAGTTTCATATTTTTGGGACAAGGATGTAAAATAAATCAATTTTGGCTGATCTACCGCAATTTTGTTTTTGTATCCATTATCGATGCTCGTGTGAGAGCTAACACAGAGAACGAACAACAAGGGGCAGGAGACAAGGTGGGGGGGGGGGGGTGGAAGGAAAAACAAAACAGTGGGGAACAGACATTACATCTGTGGAAGGGAGAGGGATGGGGCGGGGTACATGGGGTAAACAAAATGGACACCACAGGGACTTTCAGGACCTTACACGACAGGGAACTTGCAGGAAGGAAAGCTAATAATTTGAAGGAGATGGGTTTGGGGTGGATTAACGGGTGTAGAAAAGATCATGGTTTTGGATGACGGAAGACAAGAGGTGGTGGTGAACAGCTGTTTTAAAGACCTGGAGGGAAGAATGGGATTGAAGAGAGTGAGGGAAATTGTTCCATATGTGGGGAAAAAGAGGAATGAAAGAGTGAAGGTGAGCAGTGATTCGTGCTTTTGGTAGTTTTACCAGAAGGGGGTTGCTGGCAGACCTCAAGTGCCCTGCGGAAATATGGGGGTGAGAACAGAGAGGAGACGACAGAAGACAAAGACCACCGACCTGTCTGCGGTGAGAGCGTGAGAGGCCCAAAGACTCCACTTCATCGCGGAAGATACCAATGATCCTAAATGCCTTGGTTTCCACAGCATGAAGCCGAGAAACGGGAGAGGTGGGAGCACCAGCCCGGCGGGGAGAGCAGTACTCCACCAGGCTGTGGATGTAAGCTTTTATTGTGATCAGGCCTATTAAGATCAGGATCATGTAAGATCCTATTTTTTTGACATTTTTTGTTTCACAACCCAGAGTTTTCATCGGATCTTCGTGAAACTTGCCATGTATATGCAGAAAGCCCACGCGCAGGTAGTAACCATCTCCGATTTTGGAAAGTCTTCCAAGAAAAAAGTTGACGTCATAATATCGCCGCTAATGGAAATTGCCTATACCATTATCTCTGAAACTGGGCAAGCTGTTTGGATTTTGTTTACGGGAATCAAGCCGGGCATTAGCACAGATAATTAATTTATCGCAAACCTGATACATCACAATGATGTCATATTCGTTTTTATGACTTCATCATTAAGAGGACGAGGATCTTAGCTCATTTGAGCTTGTTTGTTTAATACAAGATGGCTGCCATACCACATTACCTATGATGTCATAATTATAATTAAAATATTCTACATGGGAGTTCACTCCTACCCTCAAAATTTTGTTTCAATGGAAAGTTTCAAACTGCTGAGAAAAAAAAGTTGAATAAATAATCGAGCAAAAAAAAAAAAAAAGCCCCAAAAAGGGACGAAGAATAACAAAAAAGAAACAACAAAAACAATGGGGGTAAAATGGCCTGAAAGGATAATGGTACCCTAAAAATCGCACCAGTGTCAGAAGGAAGCTGTGCAGTGAAACTGCTGCACCATTTAAAAAACAGCCCCATGGGGGACTGATGGTTATTTCCCTAAGAGGCTAAACAACAAACCCCAAACTAAACAATAACACAAACAAGTTGAGGTACATTCAAAGTACACCACCCCCATGCCAAATAAATAAATAAATAAATAAATAAATCCACCAGTGGGCGACATTGCCGGGGCGCCGAAGGAGCCCGGTGATGCCGCAGTGCAGCACATGGAGATGGAATTGGGAGTACAATAAATTATTGATAAAATGATTAATTGCATTATTAAAATAAATATAGTAATTGTAAAATAATTAATTTCTTAATCAATTTGCTAACAGCATACCAAAACCATCACTGTTCCATCTGAATCTGTAACTTCTTGAAAAATAAGTAATTAATCGAAATATGAATAATTAATCGATTAATTGATTAATAAATGAAAAATACTCTTTATAGCCAAATCACTTGGTCACTGTCGTTTCCAAATATCAGCTTCCTCGCTCAAAATGTGCCCAAGATATTGCCCAGATGAGAAAGAAAATAAATTAGTAATTAATAAATCGACAATAATCAAGTAATTGATCAATTAATTGATTAATCAAAAAATATAAAATAGCGCTTTTGCCAAAGCACATCTTCACTTCAGTCCCCAAATTTCAGCTTCCGAGCTCAAAGGATGGCTGAGATATCCCTCAGACAAACAAGAAAATAATTAATTGATTAATCAGTAAATAAAAAAATACCCTTTACAGCCAAATCATTTGTTCACTATCATGTCCAAATATCAGCCTCCTCGCTCAAACGGTGCCTGAGATATTGCTCAGAGGAGAAAGAAAATAAATACGTAATTAATATATCGATAATAATTAAGTAATTAATCAATTAATTGATTAATCAAAAAAATAAAAAATTCTCTATGCCAAAGCACATCTTCAGTTTCGTCCCAAAATTTCAGCTTCCTAGCTCAAAAGATAACTGAGATATCACCCGGACGAACAAGAAAGAAAGAAAGAACGACAAGTACAGGTACATTTAAAATACACCATCCCCATGCCAAAAACATAGGGGCAATACCCCTGAGCACTCACCTGGTAGCGGCTGGATAAGATAACCAGGGAACAACTGGTAGGCGTGGATGACCCAGAAAATATGTAATGGAGAAAAAAGTAAATACCAATGGATTTTCTTTTTTAAGGCCGTGAATAAACTTTAGTACATCACAGGTAAGAAAGGTTGTGGTCAAGTTTCATCGAAATTGTGTGTGTAGTTTCTGAGAAGAAAGAAAACAAACACCTCTTTTAGGGGGCAACCCCCACGTATAATCACTTGGACTCCAATTTTTCAAATGTTGTGAAGAAACTTTAGTACATCACGGGTGATGAAGGTTGTGGTCGTTTCATCGAAATTGTGTATGTACTTTCATAGAAAAAAAGCAAATCCATATTTTTGGGGCAAACCCCCCTTGCTTCCCCTTCGACCCCGATTTTTTTTTAATGGCATGGACAAACTTTGGTACATCACGGGTGATGAAGGTTGTGTGGTGAAGCTTCATCAGAATTGTGTGTGTAGTTTCTGAGAAAAAAAGCAAATACTTCTTTTGGGGGGCAATCCCCCCTGTAGACCCCTTTGGACACCAATTTTTTTAATGCCATTAACAATCTTTGGTGCATCAAGGGTGTTGAAAGTTGCAGTGAAGTTTCATCATAATTGTGTGTGTAGTTTCTGAGAAGAAAGCAAATATCTCTTTGAGACGAACAACCCCCCCCCCCTCATAAACTCCCTCCGTGGACTCCCTCAGACCCTGATTTTATTTTTTTTTAAACACCGTGAACACATTTCGGTACGTCACGGGTGATGATGGTTGCGATCAAGTTTCATCAGAACTGCATATATAGTTTTTGAGCCTTAAGGCCAGAACTTTTTTAATGCCATGAGCAAACTATGGTACAGACGGGGTGATGAAGGTTGTGTTGAAGTTTCTTCGAAATCCTTTGTGTAGTTTCAGAGAAGTTGAAAGTATTTGTGGATGGACGGAGGGACGGACGGTGCGCCGTCCCATAAGCTCCCAGGAACGTTGTTAGAAAGGTTCTTCTTTTTCATTTTGATGGACGGATGGAAAGGAGGACGTAGTGTATATTGAAGCGGTTTGCACCAATTAAAAATCCATATCTTCATGTGGGACTCTTACACCATTGTTTGAATCGATCACTTTCCCCATATCGATGCTGAGTTTTTATTACTTCTATCGAGTTGGATCAGGGAGCGCTGGTGAGTCCACATCCCACAGATGTAAATCTGTGTATTAAATGTTTACTGGTGATGCAGATAGAAAGATGGCAAAGCAATCATTTTAATGTCCATGAAGAGTGTCGGTTTTTGTGTTTCACCAAACATTTATTATATATTTGTTTAGACCTGTGGATTGTATTTTAATCGGCTTAGTGAGTGTGCACGTGACGTGTCAGGTATATGACCTCGGTCAGATATGTTTGAGGATAGAAAACCGACATGTCTGGTCAGCTCCATCTAACAGCTTGGTCACTCGGTCACTCATGTCATTTATAATTTTTTGGTGGGGGGTGGGGGGGTGGAAGAACTGCCATGTCGGGTACATGATTTGTCAGGTACTAGAAGTCGGTGGCCATTGTGAAAAAAAAATAATTAACAGGGCCTCCTCCTTCCTTTTAAAAAAAAATCCAGATGATTAACAGGTATTTTTTTATTATTTGGCCTTTTTTGTTGTATTTTTTTTTCTCTCAGCAAACCACTTGTCTGATTGACACAAAATATTCAGGGTAGGAGCGACGCCCCCCCCCCCCCATGGACAATATTTTAATGATAACTATGACATCATAGGTCATGTGGTATGGCAGCCGTCTTGGATTAAATGCAAAATACTAAAACATTATAATCTCTGAAACCGCTGATAGGAATTTTTTTAACTTCTCACATCTTCTCCCAACGAGGAATTAAGGATTGTCAGGATGATGTCATTGGTGATGTGGTACACCAGCCATTAATATTTTAATTGAAATCCTTGTTTACCATTGAGATTCAGTGTTTATGTTCAGGCTGTAACGTTATTACCAATTGAGCTTTTGTCATCAAATCTTCAACAAACCTTTATTATGAGATTGTAGAGAACACAAATTAATGAAATGTATAATTTTTTTAAACTGTCGTTTTCATCAAGTTTAGTTTGAGTACAAAGTGGATGCGGACAGGCTTTGCATTTTCAGATGCTTTCGAGTTCATATTGTAGAAGAATGGAATGCCGGTGGTGGGGGGGGGGGGTAAGGGGAGAGAGGGTCAGTCATCAATGCAAGGCCTTATCCACCGTTTGTGTTTGTGTAGGATATTTGGACTTTTTGAACTGTGCTAAAGACACGTGGTAGTATTAAATTGTCCTTTCTACTGCTCGCCAAGGGGATGATCCTTGTCTATTTTAGACTGGACAGGTTAAGATATTTTGTCCACGTCTTCTCCCACACTGAACCCTAACCCTAACCTCCAGGCAAATGAGAAAGGCAATAGATAACTTTTCTCTCCCACCAACGAAGGGGAAAGGAGCATTCTCTGAGCTGTCCATCAATGAGTGGGAGGAGACCCTTGGACCATTCCCTGGGCCATGACAGGTTGGACATCTGGGTCAGTAATTGTTGGACACCTCGAAGTAGAGAGACGCATCCCCTGCAGTTGGTGATTGATTAGCCTCCGAGGGGATGAGGGGAGACACTGTTCATTCTTGGGTGGCAGTGGTGGTGACTGTTGGACAAGTGTGATCAGTTGGCAAAGAGGGGACATCTGCTACTGAAGGCATTTGTTAGCTCCTGGTGTGCTCCCTTGCTTTTATTCTACTTTAACTGCTGGGTATTCTGGACTCATGAGCTTGGCTGCTCACTACTGACTTTGCCTTCTCTGGACCCGCTCTCCTGCCATTCTGCCTGGGACAGCTTCTCGCACTGAATCTTGTATAACATAACCTAAGGTTCCTTACCCCGTGATTTCCTTTGCCCCGTTTGGAGTGCATGGCTGTTGTGTGTGTGGTTCCATAACTGGGAGTTCGTTTCTTTCTTTGACGAGTTATTGTGTTTTCTGTTTGTCTTTTTGTTCAGGATTTTGTTCTGTGTCCTCATGTCTTGCATAAATAAATAATTTATTTCAAAAGAAACGTGCACCTCCTGCGTCCTGCCATTTGGCTTTAATCAGGATCCTCTGCAGAGCTAAATTAGTGATAATCCTGATTGATAACGAGCATGTTAAAACATGCATAAACTGGAGAGTTCATAGAACACCTCACCCGCTGAAGTCAGCAAACTTGAGAAAAAGGACATGGGACGAGTCTTTTTAACGTTTACTTTGCGTTTCCGAGTATGATCTATACTTCCTGTGAGCCACCATTTTGTCTGAATCGCAATATTCCCCAATGCTGAGAGCGCAAGCGGCACATTTGGATTGGTTGAGATGGCGTAAAAATATTTTGTCCGAGCACTGCAAAACTGGAGGTTTTTGGAAGTGGCAACAAGGTGATTTCTGTTCTACAGTGTTCAAGTATATAATTCAATTGAAATAAAATAGAAGTCTTAAAGGCTGTAGGGAAAAAAACAAAAAAGTTGCCGATGTTTACCACCGTTGATGCACCGTCTTTTACACCATCTCATTTAACAACTTAAATTAGTTCTTAATTTCTGTTGTTTGTGCCCTTCATGATGTCCCGAAAAAACAGTTAGTCTCTTGTTTGGAATTATTTTCAATTTTGTTTGATTGCCGGATAGGCAGACAGACTAAAAAAAAAATTATCTCGCCTCTGCGCATGTGCGATTGGGATGAGATGCCGTACAATTTGCCAAATTCAGGGGCAAATTACTGCGAAACTGAAGGTTCATGTTTCCGATTCGTGTTCCAAATAGAACATTAAATTGAAATGAAGGTGTTCCTTGATCATTGATTGACGGTTGCAGACGGACGCACAAAGTGAACCAATTGCTTCACCCTGCTTTTTGCTTCACGTGCTGGGTAAAAATCGACGTAATCGTAACCACACAAGAACGACGTCATTGCCCGGGCTTCAATTCATGCAAATTGTCCATCGTTCAGTTGATCCATGCTGTGTTTATTTACTCCAGTGAGGTCGGTTGCCACCAAATTAGTGAAGAGTCAACCTATTACTTTTTGGTGGGGGCTGTTCACCCGCCAACATGTATACAATTGAAGTAAATGATGGCAAGTAGTCGTACAATAATTAGAGAAATGTGTCCCATTGCAAGGACCACACAAAAACCAGCTCGAAGGGACACACTTTGCACGTTTTTGAGACAGCAACTCACCCCCACTATCGCGCAGCTGAAGAAGTGTAGATCAGGGTGACGTTGTCCAATTTCCTGACAGACGAGTGCAAGCACAGAGCTGTAGTCCGTCTCATCAGTGAGAGCTTCACACAGTTGAAGAATGCTCAAGGGATAATGCTCCAACTCTTCCTGAGAAAATGACAACGGTGAACCAGAGATTATGGCATTTGTGGGAATGATCTGAAGAGTTTAAAGGTAAGGGAGGAAATAGTTCAGACACAACTCAGTATCCAATACAATTACAGCTCTTTACAATCTTTTCAACATTCCTGAACATTCACAAGTTTTACATCTTCAGCTATATACTTCCCTTCCACATATCTTAAAGCAAAATGAAAAATCACCATCTCACCTGCTGGCAGAGGTCATGAAGTTCTCGCTCTTAAGTGTTAAAGGAATCCCCCCAACTGTTGATGAAGTTGGTAAAATTCTTTAAAATGTCTCAAATTAGCTTGAGGTGTACTCATGACTGGCAGCTCACCCGACTCTCGATGTCGATCAGACTGACAGCTTGTTCGTCCACCTGCAGAAGCATCTCCTGAGTCCACACTTTACCCTGGGAAACCTGCTGCTGCAAGCGCTTCACGCCCTCCTTCAGGGAACCGACTCCTTGTCGTTGATCCAAGATGAATGTGGACAGGTGCTGGAAATACAAAATGCGACTTCACAACTCATACAGAATTGTGCAATCTCGACAACTGGACCGGGACTCTACGTGCCACCGACAAGGTACACGAAGGTGAATACCTGACGAGACGTTGGCTAATCATAGGAATGGATAAATTATGTTCGAGTTAAAAGAAACGTGAGCATGCCAAAAGTAACGGACCACTCATTTATTGATGGTGTATTGACAGCCTGAAATAATTGTGTGTCTTGCCGTTTACAACATTGTCAGCTTAGTCACAGCCTGGACACATCAACATCAGACCTAGTGTTTGATACGATAAGTTTTATTAACTAAAGATTGCCAAAACCAACTTGAAGCCAAGTACACCGACTATTTCGGACGATAACCCTTCATGAGAACGAGTGCCTCTGACGAATGGCTAACATCCAAAAATGTCAACCTTCATTCTTGTTCGCACACCTAGAACATAGTTCCAGGGAGTTTGTGGGATGGCACGTCGTCCGTCCGTCGTCTGTCAGTCCATCCACAAATACTTTCAACTTCTCTGAAACTACACAAATGATTCGAATGAAATGTTATCACAATGTTCATCACCATGTATGTAGCAAAGTTTGTTCATGGCATTAAAAATTAATTAATTAATAAATTAATAAGAAATCAGGGTCTGAGGGGGGTCTACGGAGGTAGTTTACAGAGGGGTTGCCCCACATAAAGAGGTATTTCCTTTCGTCTCAGGAACGACACACAATTTCGATGAAACTTGACCACAACCTTCATTACCCATGATGTACCAAGGTTTGTTCATGACATTCAAAAATCGGGGTCTAAGGAAGTGTGAGGAGGGGTTGTCCCCCCAAAAAGAGATATTCGTTTTCTTCTCAGAAACTAAACCCATAATTTCGATAAAACTTGATCACAACCTTCATCACCTGTGACGTACCAAAGTTTGTTCACCCCATTAAAAAAAAAAAATCGAGGACAAGAGGGTGTAAGGGGAGTTGCCCCCACCCACCCCCCACAAAAGTATTTGCTTTCTTCTCTGAATCCAAGAAAACAGTTTTGATGAAACTTGACCGCAACCTTCATCACCTGTGATCGAGCAAAGCTTGTTCACAAAATTAAAAAAATGGGGTCTAAAGGGTTCTACAGGAGGGTTGCCCCCAAAAATATGTATTTGCTTTCTTCTCTGAAATCACACACACAATTTCAATGAAACTTGATCACAACCTTCATCACCTGTGATGTACCAAAGTTTATTCATGGCATTAAAAAACAAACTCCATATGTATTTACTTTTTTCTCCATTATATTATTGTGGACCGGGGGTCGGTGGCGAGAATGACCGCGAGGTGGGGAAGTTTACGCCATCCCCCACAAGACTCCTCGGAATTATAGGCCGTCGTTCGGACAACTCCGCGAGCCGGCGGGTCGATTAATCGACCGTGAAACGCCAATATCTCGACCGCGTGGCGGAGGGTTGATTGTCTAGATCCAATATACCTAAGTCACCACGCAGTCTTGTAACCACTACCGGGGATTCACACCCTCAGAACGTCTGGCCGAACCGGATCACTCTACCAGCTATGGGAGAGTATCAACTTCCACCTACCAACTCCGGCTCGGATGCAGTCGAGTGGTCCTATCCAGGACGTTCTACCTACGATATACCGATTACCGGGGATTAAGCCCCGTGTAAACTTAGATATGAACCATGCTGGACCAATATAACGAGGGACGGAAACAGACTGGGTTCATTTCTTATAAATATATTTACAGCAAAAAGGCACAGGCAAGACTTAACACGAATATGCAAGGAATACTTACAAGGATTCAAGCACTTACACAGTTCTACTTAAAGACGGGCCCACACGCAGGCACACACACACACACACACACACACACACACACACACACACACACACACACACACACACACACACACACACACACACACACACACACACACACACACACGCGAAAAGAAACCCAGAGTTCTTCATTGGACCCTCCAGCCGATGAGAGAGAGCCGAGCTGGGGGTCAGAGTCCGGATTGGTACCTGCTCATGGTTCGTGGCGGAGCTCGGGTGGTGAATAGTCGGGGTCAAAACCAGCGAAGAACTCCTCGTAACAGCCACCGTGAACAAACTGGTTCTTCAGTCACCGGGAACAAACTGGTCCCTCGCAACTGCTGCTCGTAACCACACAAGAACTTCCGTCCACAGAACTCCTCCTTTCACTACTGCACACAGCCCTCGTACCCCTCCTCCTTCCTCAGATGCGCTCCTCTCTTAAATACCACGAGAGGGGAAAAACAATGCCTGCATACGGGGCGGAGCTCCATGAAGGACACGCCAGTGTCGGCCTTGATTGGACAGGGTTCCACAGCATGCCCTTCCTGGGTGGGGTTTCGGGTTGGGGGAGCGAAGCGCCCGCTCAGTAGCAGGCTGGATGGTCCACTGGATGTGGCGTTGGAGGATATGGGTATTGAAGAAATAACCTACCTAAACCAATGCAACGCACTGCCTGTCGTCCCACGAGACCAAAAGGAGGGGTTCTAACTACACACATACTTAACGACATAACTGACTTTTGGGACCTGTATGTTGAATGCAAATGGTTTCCAGATCCATAACACTAACCCCCCCCCCCCCGCCTATTTATAGACTCGACCCGAGTCATCAATTTTTGTGTGGCATGTCGGTGTAGGTTTTCCCCCAGTACGTTTAACCTACGGATCCCTGAGCGCGACATTTGAATACGTGTTCCAAAAATATTAACCTAGTGCGTTGCGTAACTAAACTAACAGACTCACTCGGACAACTTAACTACATTGCCGGCACTAAACAAACAACAGGTGGGTTAAAATTATGTACAGTCCTAATATTTACACTACCCATGGCCCAGGACCTGTGACTTGAGGAGAGAAAACACAGCAAAGTTAACATTTGTGGGTGAGTGCACAGCAGGTACTGATGGTCAAACGTCTTTAGGGTCTTCAAAAGTCCCTTGTTTGTTGTTGAATTCTTCTTCTTTTTTTTCTTGTTTGTTTTTTTGGCTGCTGGAGGCAACTCACCCTAACACGGCAGGCCATACGCCGTTTCACAGGCCATTTGAACTGGCTTTATGTAACAAGATCTCCGGGCTGCTCAGTGCAGTTCCCGGTCCATTTGACCTGACCTTCATGCAACAACAAGGAGATATCCGGGCTGCTCAAATGCAGTCCCCAGTAATGCGGCTACCTGCAGGGCAGTCCTTGCAAAACACTTTCAGAGATGGTCCTGGAGCACATGGTGAGAGTGAATGACAATGCAAACAAAGGCATGGGTGGGTATGGAGGCAAGGCAAAAGCAGGCAAAGCAGGGCATGGCAAACGCAGACCAGGTAAGATGCTGTAAAAGGAGGTCGGCGCACAAAGCTGGCCGGCCTCGGTCTGGTCTCGTGAGGTTGTGGAGGGAGTGTGGTGGCGCCGGCCATTCTGAAAACGGGCTCGGACCTACCCTACGGTCTCTCCCCCAAACCTATCGCCTATGCCTGTCCTTGTCCATACCCACCCCATTAGTTTGCAAAACAAAACAACAACGAAAGTTAGACTATTTTATTTTTATTTGTTTTATTTTATCTCGTTATATTTTGTTTTAATTAAAGCCTGGTGTTGGCTTAGTGGTTAGGGTGGCGGCTTGGGATCCCAGGGTCCTGAGTTCAAGCCCCGTTGGCTGCTGAATTAACACCAGGGGGTTGACTCAGCCTGTCATCCATCTGAGGTCGGCGAAGTGAGTACCAGTGTACTGGTCCCGGTGTATGCCCCGATTAGAATAGGTATACCATATCCCTGTGTGTCGTAAGAGGCGACCAGGGTTGGCGTCAGGAAGGGCACCCGGCCATAAAACATTGCCTCAAGAAAAAAGCCTAACCCCTGCACAGCAGGGAAAAATGGCTGTAAAAACGGTCATTTTTTTATTTTTTATATATTTTATTTTAATATAATTACGTATGTCCCTCACCCCCTTATTGTCCTTGTTTGACTAACCTGTCCTGACCGTCTATCCCCAATCCCTAAGATCCTTTTTGAGGGGATTGAGGAAGAGACAAGTGAATCCGTCTCGAGGCCCAATGCAGCCTCAGAATAACTCCCACAGATTTCAGCAAACTACCAAGGTGAGTCCAGCAGCCCACGAACAGAGAAGGAATGGATGGTGGGAAGGGGTACTCATTTCCTATCTATCCTGGCATTTATTAAACATTAATCTATCCCCTGGGCTTTTCAACTCGCCTGTCTCTTTAAACTATCGGTTCTAGAAACCATGATTCCCGTCGCCTGTGTTGGTGTTCGTTATTAATTTGGGCCTGGCCCGCACCCGCAAATTTTCACTCGTGCCCTTGCACAATTTCGTGGCTGGGCAGCGTGGCTCAATTGGCAGGGATACCCATCTGCCGAACTCAAACTACGGCACCCCCGGGTCGCTGAGGCTGTCTCTGAGCCTACCTACTCCGTATGAACATGGGGAATGCCCCTGGCAGTGTCCCCTTCGATGCCCACGTGGCA
>NC_140966.1:113346408-113366408 GCF_056783735.1 Eptatretus burgeri | reverse complement strand
CCATGCTGGACAATAAAAGGAGGGACAGAAATAGACTGGGTTCATTTCTAATAAATTTATTTGCAGCAAAAAGACACTGGCAAGACTTAACGCGAATATGCAAGGAATATTTACAAGGATTCAAGCACTGACACAGTTCTACTTAAAGACGGGCCCACACGCAGGCACACACGCAGGCACACACGCAGGCACACACACACACACACACACACACACACACACACACACACACACACACACACACACACACACACACACACACACACACACACACACACACACACACAGGTTGGCGGAGCAAAGGTTGGCTTTCGGGTTGGCGGAGCAAAGCGCCCGCTCAGTAGCAGGCTGGATGGTCCACTGGATGTGGTGTTGGAGGATATGGGGTTTGAAGATATAACCAACCTAAACCAACGCAACGCACAGCCTGTCATCCCACTAGACCTTAAGGAGGGGTTCTAACTTCACTCATACTTAACGACATAACTGACTTTTGGGACCTGTATGTTGAATGCAAATGGTTTCCAGATCCCTAACAATATATTTTGTTGGTCATCCATTCCTTCCAGTGGTTTCCTGGTTATCTTATCCAGCTGCCACCAGGTAAGCGCCCAGGGGTATTGCCCCCATGTTTTTTTTAATTTGTTATACAGAATGGAGGCTCATTGACGTGGAAGGTGACAAAGGATAAAATGGCAATGAAATGTCAGTGGGGCAGGAGTGGGGTTGGGGGGGGGGGGCTACAGGTGGACACAATAAGAGATGGAATGAATGAAGAGTTTGGGAGGAGAGATCCGAGGGGAAGAAACAGTAGTTCAGCGGCACATGAGAGGGGTGGGTTAGGCAGGGTTAATGGGGGTAGACAAGTTCAGGGGGTAGGGAACGCAGGATGACCAGAGGTTGTGGTGAAATCCGTGCTTGTCCTGGACAGAAGAGTAGTATTGAAAAAGCTTGGGAAGGCAGTTCCACAAAAGGGAGAAAACACATGTTCCATTTATCAGACCTGCATGTTGTCAATTACATATCGAAGTTTTGTGAATCGACACCTGCACTTTCCTTTTCTTGGAGGTGAGATCACCTATGGAACCTTCAGTTGATTGAAAAAATAACCTTTCATTTGAATTGTCTGTCAATGCAGATGGACCCACTCCTTGACAAGGCCTCGTATTCCCATGTTTGATCGGTTGGAGGTAGGATTCTTGAACGTTCTCCAGTTCTCAGATCGTGTGTTCATTTTTCCTGAGCCCGTAATTAGCATTCCAACATTCCACAGAGCCTGCAATCAGATTGGAATAATGTGTCTGCACTTGTGAATACACAAATTTGTTTCAACATTCGGATGCTCCAGGATATCGGTGAATCGCATAACGGAGCAAACCTGCTCAATGCACGTCGTGCGGTGTGGTCCATTCACTCCACCGATGGATTGTGCGGAGCTGCTTTTCCATTCATGCAAGTCTTAAGAAAATGTCCTGATGCTTGTCTAACATCGCAATCACTCTCCAAATAATTTCCTCACAAGGTGTGTTTCATTTTGTTGTTTCCTCTACAAGGGAGAGGCTCATGAAAGAGCCCTGGAGGGAAGAGTGAGACAGAACAGCCACTGGAAGGTGGTTTGATAGATGGGAGAAGCGAGCAATAAAAGAGTTGAGGTGTGCAGTCAGCCTGGAATTTGGAAGTTTAACCAGGAGGGGATTACTAGAGTGATGTTTGTATCGTGGATTACATTGTGTGGGAAGGAGGACTGAAAGAACAGATGGACGGACCAAGACCGAAGGTGAGGTGGTAAACATCAAAGAGTCTTCTGTCATAAGGTCTGTTTTGTCTCTAATGTTTTCCTTCAGGTCTGCTTTGTCTAACAATCCATTGCACAATTCTCTTCTCTCTCTCTCGAGGTGATTTTTGATGGTCTTCCAGACCGATTATTATGGTTGGTGGTGCTTGTTGTCTTCCACATCATGAAAATGTTGAACATGTTTCTTTTGGAAACAGTCAAGGTTCGTGGAGAAGATACAGCACAGAATGGATCAGGATGTAACAGAATGAAAAGAACAGTGGAAAGAGGAGGGAACACACCAACAGCATGGTAGAAGGACAAAATAGAGGGACCCTTGGACGAACAGAGGACGTGGGGAAGAACGAGAGTAGGGGACGTCACATGGTTTTCTCGAGTTCTGACTAATTTGCATTTTTATTCGATACATTTATTTTAATGCTTAATATATGCATATTCATGTAATTTTTTATTATCATTATTATTATTATATCTTCATATGTATGTATTTGTCAAACAGTGTTTTATTATTGTAAACTTGACAAATATCAGCTGCCTAACAGCTTCAGAATGCCATGTCCAGTGGATGATTATGATTATGATTATTATTATAATTATTATTAATTCTTCATCGTAAATCAGTTAACTTTTTTTCCCTGTGCATGACATTTCAAAAATGAACATCAAGAAGATTGTCTGTCGTTTTATACTGCATCTGTTGATAATGTCCATAATTATGCAATTATGCATTGGAAAATGCTTTCCAATGCATAATTGACATAAGACAATGCTTTTGTTTTATTGTCATAATTGACATAAGACAATGCTTTTGTCCGTAGCCTGATGGAGTACTGCTTTCCCCTCTGGGCTGGTGCTCCTGCCTCCCACCTTTCTCGGCTTAACGCTGTCGAAACCAGGGCATTTAAGATCATCGGCATCTCCCGCAATGAAGCTGAGTCTTTGGGCCTCTCACTCAATCACCGCAGGTTGGTCGGTGGTCTTTCTGTCTTCTACCGACTCCTCTCCAGCCTTGCCCCCCCTGCTCTCTCTGCGATTTGTCCCCACCACATTTCCACAGGGCGCTCAAGGTCCGCCAACAACCCCCTTCTGGTAAAACTACCAAAAGCACGAATCACTGCTCATCTTCACTCTTTCATTCCTCTTTTTTCCCGCCTTTGGAATAAACTTCCTCACTCTATTCTTTCCCTTTCTTCCCTCCAGGCTTTCAAAACAGCTGTTCACCACCACCTCTTATCTTCCCCCATCCAAATCCTCGATCTTTTCTACCCCCGATAATCCACCCAAGCCCACTTCCTTCATTTCTCCTGCTTTCCTTCCTGAAAGTCCCTGAAATGTCCATCTTCTCTTCGCCATGTTCCCCGTCCCATCCCCATCCCTCTCCCTTCCACAGTTCACCTAATGTGTCTGTTCCCCACTGTTTTGTCCCTTCCACTCCCGCCCCTCTTGTCTCATGCCTCCTTGCTGTGAGTTGTGTGTTAGCTCTCATACAAGCCTCGACCAAGGTATACAAAAAAAAAAAAAAAAATGGCGTCACGTGTGTATGCAAATTGATTTTTTTTTTGTAAGAAATACAAAAACCAATTGAAGATGAGTTGTAGCAGCAGCTTGTTTGTCTGAAACTCCAATTAACAAGTCCATTCTGATCAATGTCCACTTAAGATCCAGATACTTGCCCAAAAACCAGCCTTACCTATCGCCAATACCTCAGAAGTTCAACACAGAGACAACTGCCTTCCAATAAGTACAATATCTGTCCAATTTATTTGGTGTTTTTAGTTTACCAGCAGAGTAAGGCCGAAGTCACATTTGCTCGACGGCGAGGATACGGCGGCCGTACGCCCTCTGAATTGACAGAAACGTGCGGTGGCCGCAGAGTTTCTGAGGGGGCCTCAGGGTGGCCCTATGCCATATGGCTATATTTTACAGGCCGTAGGGTCGCCGTGGAATTATAGCGCGGAGTTATAACTTTTTTTAATTTCTACGTTCGCCATACCAATTCGACAAGCCGAAACAAAATAACTGGTAAAAAAAAAAAGAACCCACTCGTTACCGTCCGTCTGGCCGCACGTTCGCCTTAGGGCCCCCCTGCGGTCACCTTGCATCTGCCTTGAAAATTCTATGGCCGCCGCAGGAACGTCCTAAGGTCACTGTGTGACATCAAATCAAAGACCGTACGGCACACCCACGTTTTCGGTCTCCACAATTTATAAATACGCCATGCGGCTCCCTGAAAAATAAAAACATATGTGACTGGTACATTGTGTGATCGTGGAAATACTGCGGCCGCCCTATAATTGCCCGTGGCAGTAGATTTTGGAGACCCCACGGCCGCCGTGCCAAATGTGACTTAGGCCTAACCGCCCTTTGGGCGATGTTGTTTCAAGCATACAACATGTTCTTCTGACGCACACCTTTATTTGGGCAGTGTAGGCAATTTTTTTTTTTAAGCCTATGAAGTTATGTGCGTAAAGAAAAATAAAACATACCTGCTGCTTAAAATTCAAAACACCTCACTGTGCTGGAAAAACGTGGGGACAGGAATACCATACTCGAAATGGTGCATACTTGTAATACCCTTCCCCACCTGGAGGTGGCGGTACATGATACACATTTACTTAGAGAAGTTGTGTCCCCACCCCACCCCCCCCCCCAACCTCATAAATCACCCACCCTCCCCCAAGACCAACGGCAAAGATAAAAACACCCCTACACACTAATTGGGGTCATGCTAATCCTATGTAGCAAGTCTGGATGTTATCGACCCACAACTGTAGTAGTAGTGCGACAAACAAACAAACAAACACACAAACACCGGTCAATGGATTACAGGAAGGATTGTGGATTTCAATCTCACCTCGATGTGGTACTGAGAAGTCTCTGCCATGATAGTACTTGCATAGGTCTTTCTGTGCTCTGTTAAAAAACAAATAAAATAAATAATTGCATCCTTGTGAGATTCTAATCAGACATACTGCAATCATAGAATGAAGCATTCTTTTTCTAATAATCATCTTTATTGATTTTTACAATGTTCCTGCTGTTACGATCTTGTGATCACAGGTAAATTCACGTATTCATGAATCTAATCTAAACACACATTCTGCATTGTGAATATTTATTTTAAAAATAATTTTTATCTTTACCGGACTTAGTTTGAACAAGTTAATGGATTACAAGTGAAATGTCGCCTTAGGCAAAGTTCGGTCTTTATTTGTGATGTGTGTGTATGTGTGTATGTGTGTATGTGTGTATGTGTGTGTGTATATATATATATATATATATATATATATATATATATATATATATATATATATATATATATATATATATATATATATATATATATATATATATATATATATATATTGTTACGGTTGTGGAAATTCACAGAACACCATTCAGGCTTCCCAGAGATCAGTTATGTCGATAAAGTGTGTGTTCAGATTAGATTTCCCCACCGATGTCTAAAGGGATTTATTCGTGTAACCGGGCTGTGAATCTTCAGTTCGCCGTTATTATTTTGCTATCTTTATTTTGGACCAACCGCTTCACAACAACCACCTCCACCACCAACATCACTCTCATTAACCATCTCCACAACGACCACCACGACATCCCCTCACTACCTACGCCACAACAAACATCGCCTCACCTTCATCTTCACGAATGCCGCCATCTTGTTACCGGCAACAGCGTCCTGAACGAACAACATCTCTGCCACCAGACGCGGGGACTCCTTCGTTGGGGTGAGGGTCGATGATTTGACCCACGTCCGCTCTCTCCGAGCTTCGCGACAATTCGGATCAAAAGATCAAAAGGGGCGGAGCCAGCGGGGGGTCAGAGGTAAGAGATCAGAGATCAAAACCCCACCTCACGGATCCCATATAAAGGCGCGCAGAGACGCCAAGCGAGCAGTTGTGTGGAGCCGCGTTGGGAGCTGGGTCAGTCTGGAGTCTGGAGTCTGCAGTCGGTGAGGAGCTGGAGAGAGAGCAGAGGAGAATGGAGCGAGGAGCGCAGGCTGCCGTGCCGTGCCGAACAGTGGGTCGCTGGAGAGAGGCCGGAGAGGAGTCGCCAACCAGCGGCATAACGGTCCGAGGTGATCGGGCCCTCGGACAGCCCAAACGACGCTGAGGAATGGGTGAGCTCTTAAGAGAGCATCAACTCCGAAAGAGCAAAGGCCCGTTCGTTCCTCTGAGGCGTTGTCGACTAGGCTCGATCGACCGGGCCGCACGACGAGGCCTGGGCCGAGCCGCGGTCACGCCAGCTGCCGTGTGGACGGGACTTCGAAGAGCGCCCAGCGAGTCGCCACAAAGGCGACAGGTAACCAGCGCGGTCTCTCGGAGCTTTTGCGTTCTCCACAGCTCCGTGACTTATAAAGACCCACGAGGTCCAGTTCTGCCCCCTTGCCTTTTCTGGGGTTTTTCTCTGTATGAACAATGTGGCGCCAAGTCCATTAAGTAGAACTGTTAAGTGCATGTGTGTACATAATAAATAGACGGTTGTAGTTCTTTTTCATGCTTGTGTTTTGTCCCATACGTGCATTGGTTGCATACATGACTGCATGACTACATACGTACATGCGTTGCATACATGACTGCATGACTGCATGACTGCTTACGGGTGTGAAATAAATGTCGTTGTTTTAATGTTCACCCGTTCGTTGCGTCCTTTCCCTCATTGAACTGCCATAATTTAGTTCGGAATACGAGCTGGCTTTTTAATAGCCGATAAAAGAATCGGATCCAACGGGGCTTCGCGATAATACCCCGCTCGGTTATCACAAAACGGAGCAAACTGCTTCAGCAGCTTATTTCCAAGCAGGCCCCATTGAGGTACAATCTCTCGGTAGTCTGCCCGCGCGATTAATTAGGTAAATCGACCATTCGGCGATCGGACCCTGTAGCGCAGGTAGAGTATTGACAAGGCTGTGGTGTGATTAAAGATACACCCGGAGCTGGATTTTGGCGTTGATCCGAAAGCTGCGACTAGGTTTGTCCGTTCGGTGGGCGAGAGCGGCTGCCATTGGGTGGAAGCGGTCGCCCGCACGCTGACGGGCGGGAAGCCACAACAATATATATTGTTGCGAGCCGGGGACCGGTGGCGAGAATGACCGCGAGGTGGGGGAAGTTACGTCGTCTCCCACCAGACTCCCGGAATTGTAGGCCGTCGCACACGGATAACTCCGTGAGGCGGCGGGTCGCTTAACCGACCGTGGACGCCAATACCTCCACCGTGTAGCGTAGGGTCTTTTTGTGCAGAACCAATTTACCTAATTAACCATGCAGTGTCGTCTACCGGGAAACCATGCCTTCGGCACATCTTGCTCAAACCGGGTCACTCTACCGACTGTGGAAGAGTTCCAACTACTGACGACCAACTCCGGTTCAGGTGCAGTCGAGCGGAACTGCCAAAGCCCTGCCAGTTAGGATGAGCAGATTAACGGGAACAAAAACCCGGCTAAACTCAGATCCAAACCATGCTGGAGCAATGAAAAAAAGGACGGAAATGAACTGGGAACATTTCTACAATTGTTTTATATACAGCAAGAAGGACACAGAGCAAGCTTATCACGGATATACAGGAGATTTACAATGATCAAAAACACTTATGCAGTTGTACATAACAGACGGTGCCACACACACACAGACAGACACACAGACAAAAATAAAACCCAGGTGAATTACAAGGAACCTCACAGCCAGGGAGAGAGATGAGCTGGGGTCACGGCTCGGCTGGGTACCTGCACGTTGGAGGGAGGGGGTGCTCCGTGGTGCGGCACCTGCCAATGGTCGTGCAGCTCGGCCACAGTCACACGCGTGGGGCTCGTGTCCACGGAGAAACTCGAGCGGAGTCCCTGGGTGGGGATCAGGGTCGCGGATAGGACCCAGCGAGAGACCCGGTCGAGGTTGCGTGTCCTCGGTCGTTATCGGAATCGACCGGACGGATTGCTCCACCAACTAAGAACGGCCATGCACTACCACCCACAGACTCGTGAAAAAGCTCTCAGTCTGTCAATCCTCCGCGTACACCAAACTCAAGACTCCAGCAAAACTCCAACGAACGCCCCAGTGAATGCAGAACTGAACTGAGCCTTTTTGACTGAACTCCAATGAACGCGCGTCTCCGAGGGTCCCTTCGTAGTCCATCGACCTCCCTCAGCGGGGCGGGGCCTTAGTCAAAACTGGCGTCACTGTCCGCCCTGATTGGACGGGGCTCCCATGGGTCCGCCCTTTCTGGGCGGTGCCTCGACCAGGCACCGGCGAGCCCCGCCTACTCCACGCGTGTTTGGGGAAGGTAAATGACGGTGCAGCCACACTGCGTACATTTGGGGAAGCCAAGAAGGAACTGGAACGGCGAACATGGAGATTTTGCCTCGGAAAAACGAGTCTCTGCAGACAGCGGGTGGACAGTGGTAGGCTGTGGCCAGCGAACCGAGGCTGCAAGCACTAGGAAGGTACCGTGGTTCTATCAGAGGGGAAATAACATGATTTATTAACCTAACAAAAAAAACATCGCAACGCACCCCTTCAATTTCACACCAAACAGAAGGAGGGGTTCTGTCTACACATATACTTAACGGCATAACTAACTTCGGGGCACCTGTATGTTTGAATGCATACAGTTCCCAGAACCGTAACTATATATATATATATATATATATATATATATATATATATATATATATATATATATATATATATATATATATATATATATATATATATATATATATATATATTGTTACGGCTGTGGAAATTCGCTGAGCACCATATAGGTCCTTAGATCAGTTATATCGATAAGTGTGTGTTCAGATAGATTTCCCCACCGATGTCTCAGGGTTTTATTCGTGTAACTGGGCTGTGAATCTTTGAGTTAGCCATTTTTCTTTTACTATCGTTATTTTGAACCAACCGCTTTACAACACCCACCTCCACCACCAACATCACTATCAACAACCGCTTCACAACAACCACCTCCACCACCAACATCGCTCTCAACAACCGCTTCACAACAACCACCTCCACCACCAACATCGCTCTCAACAACTGCTTCAGAACAACCACCTTAACCACCACTGCCCAACCACACCACCCTCACGACCACCACAAAACACCAGCCACACCACCATAACGCCAACCACACCACCACCACACTGCCACATCGGCACACGGTTGCAAGAAACCGGGCATTCATCGCGGGAGAACGGACGACGGCCTCACCCCTCCCCCCAACGACAAACACGTGCGGAAAAGAAGCAACGATCGGTAAAAGGAGAAGGTAAATGAAAAACTCCGATTCGGCGAGGAAAAGGCCCTTCTTCTGGAAGTTTTGCGCGCGTGCTGGAAGGAGGGGGGCGAAAGGGAGGGCGAGGCGCCGTGTATATAAAAGGGCCCGCTGAACGAAAGGCTCTCTCTCTGTCTCTCTCGGTCGCTCTCTGAGTCGGCGCTGGAGGTTGTGGAGGTGTATGGAAAGGAGAGGAGGGTGTCGTATCGGAGTGGTGGACAGTGAGTGGAGCCGCGGTAGGGGCCTGGAGAGAGCGGAGTGCAGCGGAACCAAGGCGCGTGGCCCGCCGAGCCGTGCCTTACCATGGGTCAAGGAGACGGGACGTCGCGGGTCGCCCCAGCGAGGTGAAGGTAGCCAGCTCAGTCTCGCGGAGCCTTTGCGGTCTACACGGCTCCGTGTTATAAAGACCCCAAGGAGGTCCAGTCTACCCCTCGTCTGTCCTGGGGTTTTCTTTACTTTTGAATGAACTTTGGGGCGCCATGTCTTCAAGTTGAACTGTTAAGTGTGTACATAATAAATAGACGGTGGTAGCTCTTTGTCTTGCTCGTGTTTTGTCCGTTACCCGCATTTGCTTTAAATAACTGCATAACTGCATGTGTGTTTTGCATTGAGTGCATACATGATTGCATACGTGCATTGAGTGATACATGACTGCATATGTGTTGTGTGTTAAATAAATGTGCTTGTTTAAAGGTAACCCGTTTGTTGTGTCCCCTTTCCCTAATTGAACTGCCAAATTGCACTCGGAATATAGTTGGGTTTTAAATAGCCGATAGAGTGATCGGCTCCAATAGGAGTCGCGATAACACCCCGCTCGGTTATCCCAAAAGGAAGCGAGCTGCTTAAGCGGCTCGTTTCCAAGCAGCCCCGTTGAGGTACAATCTCTCGGTAATCTACCTGCGCAAGTAATTAGGTAAATCGAAGATTTGGCGATCGGACCCTGTAGCGTGGTTGGAGTACGCACAAGGTTGTGGTGTGGTTAAAAACACACCCATGGCTGGTTTTCGGCATTGATCCGGAAAGCCGCAACTGGATTGCCGTTCGGTGGGCGAAGCGGCCGCTATTGGTTAAACGCGGTCGTTTGCACGCCGGCGGGCGGGAAATCCACAACACTGGTGTCAGCGAGCGGGAAACAAACTCTCCCATCTCCAAACAAAATTAACGGAACCGGATCAAGGGTGTGCGAGGCGACCCTCCGGTTCCATTAAATTACGAGCTTTTTAAATGTTTCCGATACGCAAAATGGCATTTCAAGGCGAGCGGGAGCAGGGTGAATTAGGAATATGTTTTAATGTAGAATCCATGGCCCGCGATGGTTCTTTTTATAAGCCCATCACTAATTATTGTCAGTGGGGGCGCTCACCCTCATACACTGAGCATGAACTTTGCCGGCAAACAGACTCGAAGTCGCAAAATAGCGGCCCAGCCACATCTCAGTGCACCACGGAGCGGGCTGCTATTAATAGCACAACAAACGTCATGACACGAGGCGTGGGCTCCCAAACAACGATTCAAACCATGTGGTCATGGCAGGTGGACATTGGCAAACTTCGGGCACAATTGGGGGATGTCAGGACAAAGGTGGAGTGTTATGAAGATTATATCGAGTTGGTGCAAATTGGATTGAACGAGGCACAGCGGCGCGCGGACAAGCTTCAGAAAAAGTATGTGTGCGTGGAGTCACAATATTTGGCCAATGCACAGGAACGAATTCGGAAGCTAGAAAAGGAAAAAGGTGAACACGATTTGGAATTAAAAAAAAACTGAAGGAAGAGGTAAGATCAGGCAAAAAGATAATAGAAATCTGAGAAGAGACGATAAAAAGAGGAGAGAAAAATCTGGACCAAGAGAAGAGCGAAATGAACGAAAGAATAGAGGAAGAGCAAATTAGTAATTCCCAGGATAGAGAGAACTTAGAAGAAGAATGGAAAACGAAGCTAAAAGAGGAAAAACGGGAACACGATGTGGAATTGAGACAGCTGCAGGAAGAGGTAAGAACAGGCAATCAGGAAAGAGAAAGCCGAGAACGGCAGATAAAAAGAGAACAGAAATATCAGGAATACCTAAAGGGGTACGGTAAGAAAATGGACGAATTGTGGAAGGAAGCATGCAAAAGATGTGATGAGGCCAGAAAGGAAAAATGGGAAAAAATTTCTGAGTTACAGAAACATCAAGCCAAAGAGACGGAATTGCAAAAAGAGCTGAGGATGTTAAGAGAGGAAAGAACAAGAACGGAGAATGAAATGTTAAGGAACCACACTGTGCAGGTCAAACAATTAGAAGCCAAGGCCAGATTAAAGAATGAGACGCAAGAAAGAATAATGATGGAGACAACAAGATTGGAGAAGGAAGAACAAGAGAGACAGTGGAATAAGAAACAAAGAGAACAAGGGATGAAGCAGGAAAGGGAGATCAACCAATTGAGGGAAACTATGAGATTGGAGAAGGAAGAACATGAGAGACAGTGAGATAGAAAACAAAAGAACATGAATTTGAGGTTGACCAATCGAAAGAAAAAGCAAGGTTGGAGTACGAGGAGATAGTGAAAGAGCAAGAAATGAGACAGGAAAAGGAAATCAGCCAATTGAAGGAAATGATGAGATTGGAGAATGAAGAACATGAGGAACAGTGGGAGAGAAAACAAAAACTATATGAATTTGAAATTAACCAACTTGAGGAAAGAGCAAAGTTGGAATCCACAGAGATGGAAAAACTCATGAAAGAGAACGAACAACTCAAAAATTACCCCCGTGCGGGAGTGACGGTCATCTCTGTGAGAAAATATATATAGCCTCCTGAAGGTAGGGCAGTTTTTGCAAACTTTGAAGTCACGTGACGCGAAAACGAAAGCAAATATCGAAAATGTGGCCCAACAAAATTTAGATATTGTCGCATAGATTTATATGCCACAATCAAATTCAAGATCGCTTGAGAAATGTAGGAGGAGATAGATTTTGAAAATCATCATTTTTGCATGAAAATCGTCATTTTCACATTTTTTGCCAACTTTGAAGTCACGTGACACGAAAACGAAAGCGAATATCGAAAATCCGGCCTGATAAAAATTTAGATATTGTCCCATACATTCATATGCCACAATCAAATTCAAGATCACTTGAGAAATGGCGGAGGAGATAGAATTTGAAAATCGTCATTTTCGCAACTTCAAAGGCCTCATGACCTTGACCTTGACCTTCGGTGACCTTAAGTCATTCCATCGTGTACGTCTCATCAACCTCTATCAGGATTACTAATGACCAGATCTCCCGCTTCAACTTCATTGTGAACGGACGGATGGACGGATCGTCACCTCTCCTCTCAACACCAATATTATTAGGTCATGCTCGAAGAGATGACCTAAAAAGCTCAGAGAGGAAGAACGACTCAAAATGAGCCAGGAAGTAGAACAGCACAATAAGGTGGGATGTGTGGTAGCACCACAAGGAGTAATGTTAGTGGTGCAGGACTTGATTGACACCACTCGTCAGATGAAACAGCAATTAGGGCAAACCCTGATAAAGGAGACACAAATAAAAATGGAGACGAGGGAGATAATAAAGCAAGAAACGGAGGTAATGAATGAGGTGACGGAGTTGGTAGAGACACGAAGGGAGACGCAGGAATTAAAAGAAATAACAGAGACGAAGATCCAGGAAGAAACTAATAGACACGAAGAGACAACAGAAATAAAATGTATAGAGACGCGGGAGATAGAAAAAGTAGAGGAGAGACTACACGATAAAGACGGGGTGAAAGACGAGCACACACACATTGAGTTAGTGAGGGCCAATGGAGGGGAGCTCGGGGAATGTGTCATGACCCGGTGCAAGCAGCCGGATGGCCTCCTTATGGAACGAGGGGAGGGAATATTCTCCCTTGAAGCGGATCTCGACCAGGTGAGTCCGGTCGAGCCTTGCGAGGTAGAGGGGGCGAGTGCTGTGGACGGGTGCACGTGGAGCTTGGGGGGTTTGGAGACCCCGAGAGCGCTTGAGGTAACGCAAATCCCCAGTGCGATTGTCCCGGTATGTGTGTTCACGAGTGTGGCAAAATGTGTGCTGAAAAGCACGCATAGCGTGGGTGAAAGGCGTTGTGTGAAAGAGACCGCGTGTGAGTAATATGGTGTGCGTGGGTGAAAAGGAGTGCCTTAGTAAAAGGCCGTGTGTGAGGGAACAGCCGTGTGTGGATGAAGCACCATGTGTGAGTGGAACCACGTGTGCGAGTGAAATGGCATGCGTGAGAGAAACAGCATGTATGAGGTCGCTGTACGTGAGGGAGATGGCGGTTGGCATGCGCGAACATGCAATCGCATGTCCCAGTGTGAATGTCATGTCAAGGTGTGTGAGCGTTGTGGCACGTGGGAGTTTGTGCGCGAGAGTGCGACAAAGACGGTGCCTGACAGTGGACAAAGGCCGAGTAGCGGCCGTAGCTGTTTTGGGGACCGTGCCGGGTTTGCACGGTAGCGCGTGCGGGGTCCATGCTGTGCTACGCACGAGGCCGCTGCGTGCGTGTCTACCCGAGTGAAATCCGGTCCGGAAACGCACGAGGTGTATGAGCCGATCCTGCGGACGGACATAAGCTAGGCTGGGATATGGATTTGGAACGGATGGGTTCTCCAGGCGAGCGCGCGTGTAAAGCTCCGACGAGCAGAGCACATGTGTTCGCGTGGGGAACCCCTCGAAACGCGAGGTTTGCTTTTAATGCACAGGGTGATGTCGTGGCTGCATGGTTGGAATCCGGCAGGAGGGAAGTCCCTGCTGGATGGCATCATCCAAGAAGGGATGAGGTACGCGAAGCGCGAACAGCTGCCATGACGTCATGGAGTGTAGAGTGCAGGTTGCGAATTGCCTCGCTGGTGTGCGCATAAAAAAAAAGAAAAAAAAGCAAGCCTGGCTTTGGGTAAACAGGATTCCCTGTGCAGGGGTAGAAGACCCCCTGCCAAGGGCACAGGACACAACTAGTTAGGGGGAAGGGTTAGTGTTTGTTAGACCGGCTTCATGGGGGCAGGGATAAGTCCTCATGGGGCCCGTGGAATGGATTAGTTTGAGGGATGTTAGTTTAGATTTAGGATGGGAAATTATTTTTGAGGACACGGACAGACTGTGAATGTGTAGAGGGGACATAGCTACGCTACATAGTGTTAAATGGAATGTGCTAATAGTTTAAGGGATGACGAGGGAGCATGAGGTAGTTATGGGATTTCGTGAGAGGAATGGCAGTGTTCAGCAATGGAGTGAAATGAAGTGGAAAATGTACTTGGTGAGTGAGTGAGGGCCAGCGGGCCTGAGTGTATGGAGTGAATGTGGTATGCATGGTGCTATGAGTGATTGGGGGGAGGAGTAATTCCTACCCAAGGGACCCCAGGGTCAGTGTAAAGTGAGTTAGTGGGTTCGTCAAATTGACAAAATGGAGGTCGTTTTGCTGTTGGTGCGGAAGTAGGCTCGAAACCCGTTTGGAGGAGTGCAGGAGCCCTGTTGACGGGCTGGAAGCGTGGCTGCGAACGGTGAGTATCGCTTAGTGGGTACCCCGGGGCACTAGGCCAGTCGGCTGTGGTAGGCCAAGGGTCCATGGGGCCGGGATAGTGTAGTGGGCACGGGTGGGCCCGCATGATGTGGGGCCCGGGGCGCCATTGGCCACGTGGGCAGTGCATTGGGCACGGGCACCCAGGGAAGGGGCCCGGGGCGCCAGCCTGCCACGTGTGCGTTTCAGCGGAGTAGCCATGGAGGGCACTCCCCAGTTTTTAGGGAGCTGGTAGGCTCGGAGACAGTTGCAGGGCCCGGGGGGTGCCATAGTTGGAGAATCAGCAGAGGGTAAGTCCTGCCAAGGGAGCCACGCGTCCCAGGCACGAAACCGTGCGAAGGCACGAGGGAAAATTTGAGGGAAAGGCTCAAATTTGTGAGTACACCAACACAGGCGATGGGAATCTTGGTTGATAGAACCAGCAGTTTAAAGGAGAGGTGCTTTTGGAAAGCCCCGGGGTAGTTTAAGGTGAATAAATGTAAGGGTAGTTAGGAGATGTACCCCTCTGCACCATCCATCCCCTTGCTCGTTGTGGGCCGCTGGACTCACCGTGGTAAAGTAGATCGCCGAAATATGAGGAGGCCATTCTGAGGCTTCGTTGGGCCTCGACACAGGACACTAGCTCTCCCTTATTCCCCTCCAGGAAGGGAACATAGGGGTTGGGAGTAGGCTGGGACAGGATAGGTTAGCCGGACAGAGACGATAAAGGGGGTTAGGGAGATGATTTATAGAAGGGGAAATAAAAATAAAATAAAACAAAAAAAATAAGTTGGGGCTAAATTTGTTTTGCAAACTAAGGGGGTGGGTATGGGCAGAGACAGGCAAAGGCGATAGGTTGGGAGGGAGACAGTAGGGTAGGTCCGAGCCTGCCTTCCGAGTGGCCAGCACCACCGCACTCCCTCCACAACAAGGCCTGTGCCGGCCTTTGACTCTGGATGAGTCTGAAAAAGGGGAGGGGGAAGTGTTACGGTTGTGGAAATTCGCAGAGCACCATATAGGTCCTTTGATCAGTTATCTCGATAAGTGTATGTTCAGATAGATTTCCCCACCGATGTCTCAGGGGTTTATTCGTGTAACCGGGCTGTCAATCTTTGAGTTAGCCGTTTTTCTTTTACTATCGTTATTTTGAACCAACCGCTTTACAACACCCACCTCCACCACCAACATCGCTCATCAACCGCTTCACAACAACCACCTTAACCACCACCACCCAACCACACCACCCTCACGACCACCACAAAACGCCAGCCACGCCACCATAACGCCAACCACACCACCACCGCATTGCCACCTCGGCACACGGTTGCGAGAAGCTGGGCATTCATCGGGGAGAACGGACGACGGCCTCACCCCTCCCCCCAATGACAAACATGTGCGGAAAAGAAGCAACGATCAGTAAAAGGAGAAGGTAAACGAAAAACCCCGATTCGGCAATTAAAACGCCCTTCTTCTGGAAGTTTCGCGCGCGTGATGGAAGGAGGGGGGGGCGAAAGGGAGGGGCAAGGCCCCGTGGATATAAAAGGGCCTGCTGAACGAAAGGCTCTCTCTCTCTCTCTCTCTCTCTCTCTCTCTCTCTCTCTCTCTCTCTCTCTGAGTCGGCGCTGGAGGTTGTGGAGGCGTGTAGATAGGAGAGGAGGGTGTCATATCGGAGTGGTGGGCAGTGAGTGGAGCCGCGGTAGGGGCCTGGAGAGAGTGGAGCGCAGCGGAGCCAAGGCGCGTGGCCCTCCGAGCCGTGCCTTAAGGTGGCTCGTGGAGACGGGACGTCGCCGGTCGCCCCAACGAGGTGAAGGTAGCCAGCTCGGTCTCGCGGAGCCTTTGCGGTCCACACGGCTCCGTGTTATGAAGACCCCAAGGAGGTCCAGTCTACCCCTCGTCTGTACTAGGGTTTTTCTTTGCTTTTGAATGAACGTTGTGGCGCCATGTCTTCAAGTAGAACTGTTAAGTGTGTACATAATAAATAGACGGTGGTAGCTCTTTGTCTTGCTCGTGTTTTGTCCCTTACCCGAATTTGCTTTACATAACTGCATGCGTGTTTTGCATCGAGTGCATACATGATTGCATACGTGTGTTGATTGACGCATGACTGCACATGTGTTGGTGTTAAATAAATGTGCTTGTTTAAATGTAACCCGTTCGTTGTGTCCTCTTTCCCTAATTGAACTGCCATATTGCACTCGGAATATAGTTGTTTTTAAATAGCCGATAAAGTTATTGGGTCCAACGGGAGTCGCGATAACACCCCACTCGGTTATCCCAAAACGGAGCGAGCTGCTTCAGCGGCTCGTTTCCCAGCGGCACCGTTGAGGTACAGTCTCTCGGTAGTCTGCCCGCGCGAATAATTAGGTATATAGACAATTCGGCGATTGACCCTGTCGCGCGCGGGTAGAATATTGACTAGGTTGTGCTGTGCTTAAAAACACACCCGTGGCTGGTTTCCGGCGTTGTTCCGGAAATCCGCGACTGGATTGTCCGTTCGGTGGGCGAGACGGCTGCCATTGGCTAAACGCGGCCGCTCGCACTCCAGCAGGTGAGAATCTGAAACAATGTGTATATATATATATATATATATATATATATATATATATATATATATATATATATATATATATATATATACATATACATATATATATATATATATATAGTGACGTTCACGGGACTTGAACAGTCCCGCCAACGTAGAATGAGCCGAAACGATGGAGGCGGTTTATTTATTTATAACCCAAAGATGGCGGTTCTAATCGCTCTACCGCAAACGGGACGAGGAAGGTGGCACGAGTCGCTTTTCACTGAGTTGATAACGTTTATTCCTCTAACCAGAAATAACAAGACTCGGCAAGAAGAGGGATCCGGGGCGATTCGACGGGATGGTGTGGGATCGGGCGTGGGGAAAACACAGACAATTCCAATGAATATACAAATCTCAAACCCTCTAAGGCGCCAGGTACACACACACACACACACACACACACACACACACACACACACACACACACACACACACACACACACACACACACACACACACACACACAAAAAAACGTAGCTATTCCTGGTGGTCAGGCTGGACCGTGGTGTGGACGCAACAGTCCCTGGATTGGCGTCGGACGAGCTGGCGTTGCGCTCGTCAGGGGCAGGAGACACCGTGGTGCTGTCGACCTCCTGGTCCTGGCCCAAGTCCGCTCACAGCCGCCAGGGAACCAGTTCTGGCGCCAAGTTGCGAGCAGGAGAGGGAGGCAGGTCCGCCCGCCGTTCGACCCCGTACTCCGAGCCAGCAGAACCCCAGAGCCAACCAAGGTGAGGCACGAGGCTCAGCAAGGCTACAAGACACGATCAAACCAGGGCTGAATCAGCGCAACAACACAGCACGCTCCCAGCACAACAACCTCCACCCCAAAAAACGGTCTTTCTCTCCCGATCTTCTTCCTCTTCCTTTTCGACCCCGAACAGAACCTTTTTATCCTCCCGTCCTCGTCACTTCCAATCGAGCCGTTTTATTGGCCCTGCGCCGTCGCCTTCCGCCAATCGTGATCACGGGGCGGAGCCATCCGCAGCACTGTCCTGTGACGTCATGGCAGGCCTCCAGGGACTACTAAAAGGGGTTTACGCAGACACACTTACCCTATCCCGTGTCCCTATCTAATTACGTGACAATTATCATTTCCCCCTTGAAGAAATGGACATTTACTAGACAACTTATCACCACTGAATTGCTACTTATTACATCAAGATCCTGGTAAACTCGAACAGCATGGCATACCTAATTAAACATCCTAATTACCCTTTGAATGCATACCCCCCCCCTCAAACGTAACAATATATATATATATACACTCCACTGCTCTAAAGTTTTAGAACACCCCCATTGTTGTAGTTTTTACTGAAATTTAAGCAGTTTAATGTTTCAATGTAGTCTGAAATGAAAGCATTGAACAAATAAACAATTGCAAAATAAATGAAAGCATTGAACAAATAAACAATAAAATCCCAAAAAGGAAATCATGAAATCATTTTGTTGAAGAAAATTTAATCTAAATTTTTGACTCATCAAAGTAGCCTCCTTTTTCAGATATAGCAGCCGAACATACTTGTGGCATTCTTTCCACAATGGAAATCAAATATTGTTCGGAAAGTTCTTCCCAACACTGTTGCAGAAGTTCCCACAAATGTGTTCCACTTGTAGGTTGCTTTGCTTTCATCCTTTTGTCCAGTTCACCCCAAACCAGCTCGATGGGGTTTAAGTCTGGAGACTGTGCTGGCCATTCCATGATTTGAAGCCTATCATCTTGTTCTTTTCTTCCAAGGTAGTTCTGACATAGTCTGGAGGTATTTTGGGTTGTTCTCTTGCTGTAGGATGAACCCCTGACCAACTCGGTGTAGACCAGAGGGGGTTGCATGGTGCTGCAAAATGCTGTGGTAGCCCTTTTAGTTCAGGGTGCCAGTCACTCTATGCAAGTCGCCAAATCTGGATCCAGCAAAAGAGCCCCAGATAATTTCGCTTCCTCCTCCATGTTTGACAGTTGGTGTCACACTGAGGAACCATCCTTTCGCCTACTCACCGGCTTACAAAAACCCTGCGTGATGAACCGAAGATTTCAAATTTTGATTCATCGGTCCAGAAGACCTTCTTCCAGTTTTCAGTTGTCCACTGGTGGTGCTTCATGGCCCAGGCAAACCTCTTTTTCTTATTTTGCCATCTTAGCAATGGCTTTCGTACTGCCACTCGACCTGTCAAACGTGCAACTCAAAGTCTTCTCTTCACAGTTGAAACTGAGACTTCCTTACTTCGACCAGTGTTAAGCTGTGCTTGAAGCTGCTTTCCTGTGAGCCACCGATATCACACGCAAGCTGTTGATTCTCATAAACTTGTCTTCTGATTGGGTTGTGGCTTTGGGTCTGCCAGACCTCATCCTGTCAGAGTTTCCTCCAGTTTCCAAGTGCCTTGTGATGGTGTAGGAAACTGTACTCACTGACACCTTGGCATGCTTTGCAATTTCTCTAAAGGAAAGACCTACACTTTAAAGGTTATAATGGTCTGTTTGTCTTCCTTTCTTTATTGTCTTTTTCTCACCATTATGATAGCAATATACTACTTCCTGCAGTGCAATATTGTCCAAATAATGCTTCAGAGGATGTAGCAACACAGTCTGTCCCAACACTGATTTTATTCAGTCAGAGGGTTTGCAACGAATCAACAAAAGTTGGGACACCTGGAGGAATTGTTTGCATCAACTTTTAAGGCTTAAATTACTTCGATTGCTGCAGAACAGCTGCAGTTGCTAACTCATTACTTGTTCCCTGAAAAATGCCTTTTTTAACTTCTCTGAAATTTACATTATTTTTCAGTTTTTGGAAACCTAAACTTTTTTAACCTCTGGCAGTTTACCTTTTAGCTTTGTACCAT
>NC_140966.1:113341469-113343969 GCF_056783735.1 Eptatretus burgeri | reverse complement strand
CCAAATTGCCCCCCCCTAGCGACGGGCCTGGTGTGTGGTTGAAGGTGTGAGTGCAGCAAGCGTGTTGAAACGTACTCATAGCGTGAGTGAAAAGGTGTGTATGGGAGAAGCACAGTGTGTGAGAGGAACCGCGTGTGCAAGGGCGCGGTATGAAAGGGAAATGGCGGTTGGTATGCGGGAAAACGCAACCGCTTGTCCGAGTGGAGGTGTCATGGCGAGGTGGGTAAGCGTCATGGCACGCGGGAGTGCGTGCGTGGAATTGCAACAAAGACGGCGCCAGACAAGAGACAAGGGCCGTGTAGCGGCCGTAGCTATTTTGGTCACGGTGCCAGATTCGTACAGCAGCGCGCGTGGGGCCCGTGCCGTGCTTCGTACGAGGCCACCACGTGCGCGCCGACGCGAGTGAAATCGGGTCCGGAAATGCCCGCGGTGGATACAAGCCGACCCCGCGGACGGACACAAGTTTGGCTGGAAGTGGTGAATTTGGATCGGACTGGTTCTCCAGGCGAGCGTGTGTGTGAAGCTCCGTGTGGCCTGCGCCGCACGTTCTGTTCGCAGAGCGCGCGAAGCAGTTTCTCCGATGCGTTTCCGCGTGCCCCGGCTTGCGTGAGAAATCGCGTGGGTTCGGGGTGCGAGTGACGTCATGGGGGATTCCTTTGTGCGGGTTCCGGGCGAGCAGAGCACACGGGCCCGCGTGGGGAACCCCTCGAAACGCGAGGATTGCTTGTGATGCACAGTGACATCATGGCTGCACGCATGGTTGGAATCCGGCAGGAGGGACATCCCTGCCAGATGTTACCGTCCGAGAGGAAGGGATGAGGAGCGCGAAGCTCGAACAGCTGCCATGACGTCACGGGAAAAGAGCGCGGTTTGCGAATTGCTGCGCTGTTGCACAAGGAAAATGAGGAAGAAAAAAAAAGAGAAAAGCAAGCCTCGCTACTTCGGGAAAACAGGAGCCCAGGCAGGGGGTAGGAGACCCCCTTGTTTCGCGCACAGGAAGACAACTGGTTAGGGGGATGGGTTAGAGTTAGTTAGACTGGCTTCATGGGGACGTGAGTTTTTCCTCATGAAGCCCGTGGAATGGATTAGTTGGAGGGATTTCAGCTTAGATTTAGAAAATGGGAATTTTTGATTATTTGGAGACACTGACAGACTTTGTGTAGAGTGGACGTAGCTTAGCTACGTTTCGTAAAAGGATGTGCTATAGTTTAAGGGATGACGAGGGAGCACGAGTTAGTTGAGGGATCTAGTGAGAAGAATGGCAGTGTTCAGTGATGTGAGCGATGATATGTGTTGAAAAGTGAAAAATGTACTTGACGAGTGAGTGAGGGCCAGCGGGCCTGTGTGAATGGAGCGAATGTGGTATGCATGGTGCGATGAGTGATTGGGGGAGGAGTGATTCCCACCCAAGGACCCCGGGGTCAGAGTAATGTTAGTTAGTGGGTTAGCCAAATTGACAAAATGGAAGTCGTTTTGCTGTTGGTGCGAGTGTAGGCCTGAAACCCGTTTGGAGGGGTGCAGGAGTCCTGTTGACGTGCAGGGAGCGTGGCTGTGAACGGTGAGTATTGCTTAGTGGGCATCCAGGGCACCGGAGTAGTCGGCCACGGTAGGCCAAGGGCCCAAGAGGGGCCTGGATAGCGTCGTGGGCACGGGTGGGCCCGCATGAAGCGGGACCCGGAGCGCTAATGGCCGCGTGGGCAGTGTCGTGGGCACGGGCACCTGGAGAAAAGGGGCCCATGGCACCAGCCTTCCACGTGAGCGTCGAGGGGGAGTAGCCAGGGATGGCACTCCCCAGATCATAGGGAGCTGGTAGGCTTGGGGACAGTCTGAGGGCCCAGGGGTGCCATGGTTGGAGAATCGGCAGAGGGTAGTTCCTGCTAAGTGAGCCACGCTGACCAGCCACGAAACCGTGCGAGGGCACGAGGGAAAATTTGAGGGCAAGGCCCAAATTTCTGAGGACACCAACACAGGCGACGGCAATCTTGGTTGGTATAATCAATAGTTTAAGTGACAGGCACTTTTGAAAAGCCCCGGGGTAGTTTAAGGTTAATAAATGTTAGGGTAGATAGGAAAATGTAGCCCTCCGCACCATCCATCCCTTCGCTCTCGGTAGGCCGCTGGACCCACCTTGGGTAAGATCGCTGAAATCTGAGGAGGCCATTCTGAGGCTTCATTGGGCCTCGAGACAGGATGCTAGCTCTTCCTTATTCCCCTCCAGGAAGGGAACGTAGGGGTTGGGAGAAGGCTGGGATGACGATAGGTTAGCCGGACAGAGACAATAAAGGCGGTTAGGGAGACAAAATTATAAAAGGGCAAAATAAAATAAGATGGCGGTAAATTTGTTTTGTTGTGCAAACTAAGGGAGTGGGTATGGACAGAGACAGGCAAAGGCGATAGGTTGGGGGAGACAGTCGGGTCGGTCCGAGCCCGCCTTCAGAGCGTCCGGCACCACCGCACTCCCTCCACAAACCTCCAGAACGAGACAAGAGGCCGGCCAGCT
>NC_140966.1:113321469-113338969 GCF_056783735.1 Eptatretus burgeri | reverse complement strand
TTGATGCTCGGGGGAATGAGGATATCTCGCTGGCTTGGGTCCCGCGACGAGCGACTCCACCGCGACCTCGGTCGCGTTACCGGCCTCCCCTCTACGCAGCTCCCCGACTCTGACACGAGCGCCCTCTCGACTGCCTTCGCCGCCGCCACAACTCTCCAACTCTCCCACTCTCCACTCTTCTCAACTCCGTCCAACTGCGATTCAGAAACTCTTTTTCTCTCCCGATTCAGAAACTACCTCAACAACTGCCTTTTCGGCGAGCGAACGCGGCCCTTTATAGCCCCCGGGGCTTCGCTCCTTCACCTTCGACCCTTCACCTCTGGCTGGCTCCCCATTGGACAGAGGAAAAGTGGGCGTGAATGATTCTTGATCCGATTTCTCGGAAAGGCTGGTGTTTTTGCACCCGCTGCTCGGTGCGCGCCCTGTACGAGTCCAGGATCAGTGCCCACAAGCGGCGCGGGAATGGCGGTGATGCGATGGTTGCGAGAGCGAGATGTGACGGCAAGGGTCGTGGCTGTTGTTGTGAAGCAGCGTTGCAGTTGGTGGTTGTTGTGTGATGGCTGTTGAGACGTGGATGGTGGTGGTTGTGGTGGTAGTAAAGGCGGCTGGTCCAAAATAAAGATAGTAAAAGAAAAACGGCTATCTAAAAGGGTCGCAGCCCGAATGAATGACATTTATTCCCTCTAAACAACGGGTTTGGGCCTAACTACACATATACTTACAGAGATATCTCACCTACGGGACCTGAATGGTGGTTTGCGAATTTTGTCAACCACAACACTACCCCCTCCCCTTTTTACAGACTCGTCCCGAGTCGTCAAATTTTCGTGTGCCATCATGTGTAGTTTTCCCCTAGTACATTTTACCTACGGATCCCTGAGTGCGACATTCATGGTATTCGTGTCCCCAAAATAAATAACCTGAGGGCTGAGTAACTACCTAAACAAACCCACTCACACGGACGACTTAAATAAAATTGCCGGCGCTAGGACAGACATGCCGGGGGCGCACTCATATTTACAGTACATCTTAACCTTAACTTACAAATTTTACACTAAACCATGGCCCAGGATCAATGGTCTCTGCAAAAGAAAAGCAGTTAGCAGGGAGCCAGGCTGCTCGCATGCAGTCTCTGGCTCGAACAATGCAGGTGACAGGGAACGTGGCCGGCTGCTCACACGCAGTCCAAGGCCTTCCCTTTTGAACTGAACGCAGTGAACCACAACGGTGCATGGGCTGCACAAACGCAGTCTCCGTGCCAGCTCAAGTGGCACACGCAATGAACACAACGGATGGATGGATGGACACAAACACGGTGCACAGGCCGCCACTGCAGGCCCGTGTTGTAGCTGCCAATAGGGCAGTTCTGGCAGCTTGCAAACTGTTGCTTTCTGATCCTGGCGCACATGGCAATGAACGGGGGGGGGGGGGGGCAAAGCAAAAATTGAACAGGGCTGGTGAACAGGGGCACTGGGCATGGCATGGCAAAGGTGATCAGGCAAACACAGCCTGCAGAACCAGGCCGCTGCAGACAAACACAGCCGGCAGATGAACTGGCCGGCACAGGCCTTGCAGAAAACAGCTGCAGACGATCCGGCCGGTACAGGCCTTGCAGCACAGCAGCTGCAGCCGATCCAGCCGGCACAGGCCTTGCAGCAAAACAACAGCTGCCGATGAAGCTGGCCAGCCTTCGCCGTTCAGTGGAGGTTGGTGGAGGGAGTGCGGTGGTGCTGGCCACTCGGAAGGCGGGCTCGGACCTACTCTACGGTCTCCCTCCCAACCTATCGCCTTTGCCTGTCACTGTCTATACCCACTCCCTTAATTTGTCAAACCCCAATTTAGCCCCAACTTATTTTTTTATTTTTACTTCCCCACTATAAATCGTCCCCTAACCCCCTGTACTGTCCTTGTTTGGCTAACCTATCCTGTCACCTAGCCTACTCCCAACCCCTACGTTCCCTTCCCGGAGGGGAACAAGGGAGAGCTAGCGTCCTGTGTCGAGTCCCAATCCAAGCCTCAGAATGGCCTCCCCAGAGTTCAGCGATCTATAACCAAAGTGGGTCCAGCGGCCCACAACGAGAGCGAGTGGATGGATGGTGCGGAGGGGTACATCTCCTAATCTACCCTAACCATTAACTCTTAAACTACCCCGGGGCTTTCAACAAGCGCCTCTTGCTTAAACTATTGGTTCTAACAACCCAGATTCCCATCGCCTGTGTTGGTGTCCTCACAATTTCGGGCCTCGCCCCCCAATTTTCTTCCCGTGCCCTCACACGGTCTCATGGCTGGGACGCGTGGCTCCCCTTGGCAGGCACGACCCTCTGCCGAATCTCCAGCTATGGCACCCCCGGGCACTACACTGCCTCCGAGCCTACCACCTCCCTAACACCGGGAAGTGCCCCCCATGGCACCTCCCCTGAAACGCACACGTGGCATGCTGGCTTCCCCGGCCCCTTTCCGAGGGTCACCCTGTGCCCACAACACTGCCCACGTGGCTAATGGCGCCCCGGGCCCCCGCACCAAGCAGGCGCACCCGTGCCCACTACGCTATCCCGGCCCCCCATGGGCCCTTGGCCTACCACGGCCGACTAGCCTGGTGCCCGGGGTACCCACTCAGCGATACTCACCTTTCGCAGCCACGCTCCCAGCCCGTCAACAGGGCTCCTGCACCCCTCCAAACGGGTTTCGAGCCTACTCTCCCACCAACAACAAAACAACCTCCATTTTTGTTAATTTGACTAACCCAGCTAACTCACTCTACACTGACCCCGGGGTCCCTTGGGCGGGAGTCACTCCTCCCCCCAATCACTCATCGCACCATGCAGTCCCCATTCGCTCCATACACACAGACCCGCTGGCCTCACTCACTCACCAAGCACATGCTTGCACTTCACTCACCAACAACTCTTCAACACACTCACCGCTGAACTCTGCCATCCTTCTCACTACATCCCCTAACTAACTCGTGCTCCCACGTCGTCCCTTAAACTACAGCACGTTCCTTTTAACACTACGTAGCTAAGCTACGTCCCCGCTACACATCCACAAGTCTGTCACTGTCTCCAAAATAATCCCATACTCCATTTTCCCAACCTAAATCTCGCTAACAATCCCTCTAACTCATCCATTCCACGGACTCCATGAGGACTTACCCCTGCCCCATGAAGTCGGTCTAACTAAGCTAACCCTTCCCCCTAACTAGTTTCCATCCTGTGCCCTGGCCAAGGGGATCATCCACCCCTTGCCTGGGGATCCTGTGCACCCGAAAGTGAGGCTTGCTTTTTTTTTTTTTCACATGCGCAGCACCAGCGCGGCAACTCACAGCTCGCGCACTTTGCACCTGCCCGTGACGTCATGCAGCTGCACGTGTACCTCGTCCCTCCTTGGACGGTACCATCCGGCAGGGATACCCCTCCTGCCGGATTCCAACCCCACGTGCAGCCATGACGTCACCGTGCGCATAAAAAAAACACAAGCCCCACGTCTCGAGGGGTTCCCCACGCGAACACATGTGCTTTGCCTGTTGGAGCTTAACACACACACACACACACACACACACACACACACACACACACACACACACACACACACACACACACACACACACACACACACACACACACACACGCCCGCGTGGAGAACCCATCCGGTCCAAATCCATAATCCTGCCTAAACTTTGTCCGTCGCGGGATCGGCAACATTCACCGCGCTCGTTTCCGGACCGGGACTTCACTCTCGCAAGCGAGCATGTGGGGGCCTCGTGCGTTGCACAGCACGGACCTCGTGCTCAATGCTGGGTGAACCCGGCACGGTTCCCGAAACGGCTGCAGCCGCTACTCGGCTTTTGTCCCTCTGTCGCCGTCGTCGTCGCCATTCAACCCACGCACACCTGCGTGTTTCGACGCGAACACACCTCACCATTAAACTCACACCGGGAGACGCGGCTGCATGTTCACACATGACGACCGACATCTCCCTTACACACAGCGACCTTGCACACGCTGTCTCTCTCATACTCGGCCGCTCACTCACGCATGCCATTACCCTCGCACACGTGGCTCCACTCACTCGCGGCCTTTCACTCACTCGTGCCATTTCCCTCACACAAACCATACTACTCACACACGCGGGGGCACTCACCCGCGGTGCCTCACTCATACTGGCCGTTTCACTCACACACACGGCGACACTCACACACGGTGCCTCATCCACACACGGCATGCTGGGAAGCACGCCCTTTGGCACACTTGCCACTACACCACTCACACACGTGGGGGCATTCGCCCGCGGTGCCTCACTCATACTGGCCGTTTCACTCACACACACGGCGACACTCACACACGGTGCCTCATCCACACACGGCATGCTGGGAAGCACGCCCTTTGGCACACTTGCCACTACACCACTCACACACGCGGGGGCACTCGCCCGTGGTGTCTCACTCACACATCGTGCCTCACTCACACACGCGGGGGCACTCGCCCGTGGTGTCTCACTCATACTGGCCGTTTCATCCACACACGGGGACGCACTCACACACGCCCTTGCACCCGCGCTATGCATGCGTTGCAGCACGCATTTCGCCACACTCGTGAACACACACCTCGACACCACACACACCGGGACAACCACACTGGGGATTCGTGTCCCCACAAGGGTCTCCGGGGCCTCTATACCCCCCAAGCTCTCCGTGCACCTGTTCGCAGCACTTCTCCTCTCAACCTCGCAAAGCACGACTGAACCCACCTGGTCGTGACTCGCCTCAAGGGGGCATACTCCCTCCCCTCGTTCCTGGAGGAGGCCATCCAGCTGCTCGCACCGGGTCTCTACCCAGTCCGCGAGCTCACCCCCATTATCCTCCACTACCTCCGTGTGTGTGTGTGCGTCACTTACCCCGTCTTCATCGTGTAGTCTTCCCTCTATCGTTCCCATCTCCCGTGTCTCTGCCAACTCAGTCACCTCTTCACCCTTTACCTCCCTTGTCTCAACTATTATTTCCGTCTCTTCCCTTGTTATCTCCCTCGTGCACGTCTCCGTCACCCCAATTAGTTTTTCCCTCTCGGTTACCGTCACCTTTTCCGTCACGACCCTCGCCCAACACGTCCCCCGAATTATTTTTTCCTTACCCGCCTCCACCGCGGGCCCGACAGCCGTTGCACTCCCTCCCAGCTCGTTCGCTCCCACACGTGGAGTCGCCATTTTAAGCTCCCCGGTTACTGCCTTCATGCCCGCCTGCAGGCTTCGGCCCATGCTCTGCGTCTCACCCCGCAGCCCTTTCATTTCTTCCTTCATGTTTGTTTCCATTTCGTTCATTTGTTGTGTATTCGCATCCATCCTTTCGTTCATGCCTTTTATTTCGTTTTTCATTTCATTTGTGTTTGTATCCATCCTCGCTGTCATTGCCGCCAGCATGGCGCATAGCTGGGCCATGTCGGGTGCGCTTGGGTGAGCCGATTCGGCAAGGATCGGGGGGTTTTGGTGGAGAGGGGGAGGGGAGGTGTCATACACCGCGGCCGCCGCCGCACCTATTTCGGGCTGTGGGTTCAGTTGGGGAAGTTCGTGTTCCTGCACAACCAACATTTCCTGCACGGGGTTTTCATCCTGGACCATGGATTCTACACATTCTAAATCCATTTCTAATACCCCCGGCTCCCGCTCGCCTTGAGACGCCATCTTATTTCTCGTAAAGGGTTAATTTGAATCGCTCGCAATTTGGAGGGAATCGGGGGTCGCTCCTCTCACCCCTGGACCGATTCCCGTGAATTTAGCTGGAGACAGGAGAGCCCGCTGTCCCGTTCTCCGACACCAGTGTCGCGAGGAGGGGGATGAGTTTGTATCCCACTCCTGACACCAGTGTTGCGGATTCGCGCCCGCTGGAGTGCGGGCGGCCACGTAACTCGAATCGCGGCACGTCGCCCACCGGACGGACAATCCCGTCGTGACCCTCTCGGACTAACGCCGGGAACTAGTCACGGGTGGGCGTTTCGGCCTCACCACGATCGTGCCAATCGGCCCCCCGCGTGGGATAGGGTTGCTCGCCAAATTCGACCTACCTAAGTACCCACACGGAGGGAAGACCGGGCGATCGCACCTCGCCGCAGGTCGACTTCGGACACGGGCCACTTTAAGCGACCCGTTCCGTACTATCGGGATAACCGAGCGGTGTTATCGTCAACCTCGACGGTTCGATTAATTATTGGGCGTATTTAGCCCACGACCAACCCTTTACGTGAAGTAAGATGGAGATTCAATAAAAGAAAAGACGAAGCGAAACGGGAAAAACAGTTCAACATAAAGCACATTTATTCCGCGGCAAACGGAAAGCACACATATACAATTATACACCAAAAGCAAATGTAAAAGTGAAACACAATAGTTATGCACAAAAAGCAAATGTAAAAGTAGAAGCACAACAATTCTGCACAAAAAGCAAATGTAACAATGCAGATCTACTTCCGACTACCGAGCACACGGCAACACTTATACAGTTTTACTTCACAGACGGCGCCGACAACACATATACTCAAAGCAAAAGAAAAAGGAAGGGGCCACCCTCATCGACAAGGGGGCAGACGGGCCTGGGGCCGAGACCGCGTCGAGCCTACCCGTCTGGTGATGAGCCGCAAAATGGCGGTGGCGCCCCGACTCCGCGGGCCTCGCTGGCACTGCCTGGAATGGGGTGGGAACGGGGCCCCCTTCTCACACTATCTCAGCGCGGGGGGGAAACAGGAGGGGGTTGTTGATGCTCGGGGGAATGAGGATATCTCGCTGGCTTGGGTCCCGCGACGAGCAACTCCACCGCGACCTCGGTCACGTTACCGGCCTCCCCTCTCCGCAGCTCCCCGACTCTGACACGAGCGCCCTCTCGACTGCCTTCGCCGCCGCCACAACTCTCCAACTCTCCCACTCTCCACTCTTCTCAACTCCGTCCAACTGCGATTCAGAAACTCTTTTTCTCTCCCGATTCAGAAACTCCCTCAACAACTGCCTTTTCGGCGAGCGAACGCGGCCCTTTATAGCCCCCGGGGCTTCGCTCCTTCACCTTCGACCCTTCACCTCTGGCTGGCTCCCCATTGGACAGAGGAAAAGTGGGCGTGAATGATTCTTGATCCGATTTCTCGGAAAGGCTGGTGTTTTTGCACCCGCTGCTCGGTGCACGCCCTGTACGAGTCCAGGATCGGTGCCCACAAGCGGCGCGGGAATGGCGGTGATGCGATGGTTGCGAGAGCGAGATGTGACGGCAAGGGTCGTGGCTGTTGTTGTGAAGCGGCGTTGCGGTTGGTGGTTGTTGTGTGATGGCTGTTGAGACGTGGTTGGTGGTGGTTGTGGTGGTAGTTATGGCGGCTGGTCCAAAATAAAGATAGTAAAAGAAAAACGGCTATCTAAAAGGGTCGCAGCCCGAATGAATGACATTTATTCCCTCTAAACAACGGGTTTGGGCCTAACTACACATATATACTGAACAAAAATATAAACGCACCAACCTAAATATCGAAGTCAAGATTGCCATTATGGGAAAATGGTCAAACCGATGATATGTTTGAGCAATGGTTCCTTTGTTTTGCTCAAGACAGATGTTCCCATTGAAATTGACCACTCTGAGTGTGTGGACTCACACGTTCAGTAATCCTTCCCATGAGCACCATGGGGCTTGACAGAGTGATGGTCAGTGAGCGTGACCAGGACACAAACACTCCCTATAGCTTGCCCTATAAAAGGCCTCCCCAAAATGTGGACTGGTGCCAAATGTCAACATGCCACAGATGTCACAAATCTTGAGGGAGCGCGCCATTGGCATGCTGAATGCTGGGACGTCAGTACGGGCCGTTGCAGCACACTTCAATGTCCACCACTCCACCATTAGCCGCCTGAGAACGCGCCTCAGAGAGACTGGAAGCACCGTGAACCGCCCACATGCCCGGCGACCACGTGTGACCACTGCCGGTCAGGATCGTCACATGAGGCTGCAACATCTCCGGGATCGACTCCGACCGGCCACGAGGACTGCCGATGAGACTGTCGGGCTGCATAACAGGCGCATTTCAGCCCAGACGGTGCGTAACCGCTTGAGGGAGGCCAAGCTTGAGGGAGGCCAACACCCGCTACTGACTGTGTGAACTCTGACAGTGACACCTCGGTTGTGTCGGCTGTTGTAGCGCAAAGACTGTCGCCAGAATTCTCAAGGAACTCTTTGAAATTTAATGCTCAATTGTCATGGATTCTATAACCAAATTGTTGTGAAGATTTAGTATTAATGAGTTCGAGGTAAAATAGTAACAATCGCTTGGTGCGTTTATATTTTTGTTCAGTATACTTACAGAGATATCTCACCTACGGGACCTGAATGGTGGTTTGCGAATTTCGTCAACCACAACAATATATACATATATATATATATATATATATATATATATATATATATATATATATATATATATATATATATATATGTATATATACATACATATATATGTATATATTTACATGTTTATGTATGTATCTATATATTTGTTTATATATATGTATATATATATATGTATATATATATATATATATATATATATATATATATATATTTGTTTATATATATGTATATATATATATGTATATATATATATATATATATATATATATATATATATATATATGTATATAGAGATAGATATATGTCGATATGTCACCATGCAGTGCCATTATGATAAAGTAGTGATTGATAAGGTGAGACCTGAGCAAGCCAAACGGATGAACATTTTGCTGAACATGCACCTTTGATATAGATATGGTACACAACATCATATGATAAATGCATGCGTTCCTGTGTCCCTGTGTGCATGCGTGCATCCTCTGCATCGATCTATTGGGACCATACCCTGTGCAGAGCGTTGGTGCTGCCTTAGCAGTCTCCTTGGCTATTGGACACAATTCTGGACGTGTTGCCACTCCGACACAGGATACCAGCAAACTGGATCTCATTTCGCTGACCTCGGAAGGATAACAGGCAGAGTCAACCCTCCTGGTATTATCCCTCCTGGTATTAATTCAACAACCGTGTGGGATTTGAACTCTGGATCCTCAGATCCAAAGCCCACCACCCAACCATTAAGCCAACACCAGGCATATACGTGCATCCAGCAGGTTCTTGTAGTCTTTATAAAACCTTACAACCTTCACAGATGTTTCGGGGAATGTTTTTACATCGGCTTTGCACCAGATTCGCATATGGTAAGGCATGCTCCATGGTGCACCACCTGGTCCCACGTCCACATGGCAGTTTTATTCAGTAGTAGTTATTCCAATCCATGACCTGGTTTCGGGTGGTTCCTCTTCTTGATGAACGGTTTTTTCTCATTTCATTCTACGCGAGTGCTTTCCTCTCCGACTTGGTACCTGCCCTATCGAGCTATGTCCGCCAGGCGGCGTCCCCTCCAAGAACGGCGACGTTGGAGGCCAAACTAACAAGATGTTCGAAAGGCGGTTTTTTGGAAAGTTTCCTCCTCTGTCATTGTCTATCCTTTCCAGCTTCTTCCGCGGTATCATCTCCCTACAACTGAGCGAAGTCTAGTCTTCCCAACGTCCCACCCACGTCCGTCTCCATATATCCCTCGAACTCGTTCTCCCCGCCCTGTCCTCACGTCGCTCCCACGCGGTCCCTTATCGTTCCTGACGCAGCCCGCCATGTCCACCAGCACAGACGTTCGTCTTGCCGTGCTGGGATGTGCAGGCGTCGGAAAGTCCGGTGAGTGAGTCGTGCGCACTCGGACAACGTCCGGTCTGCCAGGCGGACTGGTCTGCGTGACGCGCGCTCATGCCACCGACTGCTGAACCCGCACTCGTGAGGTCCAGCTGGAGCACATAATGCTTCTTCTTCCTCTTTAAACATGATCCTCCCTGGTCTCTCATCGAACCCTCATCACCGAGGAGATCATTCAATGGCTTAAAGCAGGACAAGCTCAGTCCGCATTCGCTGTTTGTGTCGCACATTTTTCTCCATCGAATGTTGGTTATACCGATATATCAGGGAAAGATAATTAATCCGTTTCCATGGTGATGCTATGATGCGTGTACGCAGCTGTGGTCGTGAGGTTTCTTACCAACCGCTTCATCTGGGAGTACGACCCTACCCTCGGTATGATGCATTCCCTGCAACTCTGATTGTCTGCAAATCGGTGACGTATCAACTCTGACTAACCATATGATTTCATCCACACCGCATTCCTATTAATTAGGATGAGGTGAGACAACATGCCCCCAAGCAGGAAAGGTGGGACAACATGTCCTGTGCTTGTAAGGTGAGACAATATTCCCCTAGAAATTAAGGTGGGACAACATGACCCTGGCAGGTATGGTGGGACAACACTCCCATAGCTGGCAAGGTGAGACAACATGCTCCTTGTAGGTAAGGTGGAACAATATGCTCATCGCAAATAATGTGGGATGAGATGCCCCTTGCTGGTAAGGTGAGACAAGATACCCTCATGCTCCTGGCAGGTAAGGTGGGGGACAGGATACCCTTGGCATGTAAGGTGGGGGGCAAGATACCCTTGACATGTAAGGTGGGAGTCAAGATATCCTTAGCAGGTAAGGTGGGGGTCAAGGTACCCCTGGCAGTTAATGTGGTTTACTATGCCCCTGGCAGTTAAGTTGGGTCAACATGACCCTGGTAGGTAAGGTGGAACAACATGACCCTGGCAGGTATGGTGGGACAATATTCCCATAGCTGGTAAGGTGTGTCAAAATGCTCCTGGAAGGTAGGGTGGAACAACATGCCCATCGGCATGTAATGTGGGATAAGATGCTCCTCGCTGGTAAGGTGAGACAAGATACCCTAATACCCCTGGCAGGTAAAGTGGGGGTCAAGATTCTCCTGGCAGTTAAGTGGGTATGAGATACCCCTGGGAAGTAAAGTGGGGCCCAGATGCCACTGGCAGGAAAGATGGGCCAATACGCCCCTGGCAGATAAGGTGGGACAAGATGTATGGTCACTTTCACATCCTCCTCAATCCATTTGATAGAACACTTAACATTTCTCATTTGAATTGTCCGTTTGATTTTCAGCCGTAGACCCATTTGGTGCAATCATTCAGGGCACTGAACATGTAACCATGACTGAGGAGGTTATACCGGGTGGGTAGTGGGCCATCTTGTCCCCCACCTTACTCTAATTAGTGTTCCCTCAATTATTTCATGATTTGTTTCAAGAGCCTGGTTGGTGATGTTTTATTTTCAAATCACATTTAATGCATAAAGCGATTGCAGAAGGAATACAAAGTGACATGAAAAGGGAAGAATATTTACCAGAAGTATCACAATTCAAAACGGCTCGGTTTGTCTCACAATGAATGAGTTAAAGAACGAAACGTGGACCTCGTTCTGCGTCCATTGTACGTTCTTTGTACCCCATGTGCAGAAGCAACGTATAAACACGAGGTGGTCGTGGACGAGGAAACGATCTCCCTGGAAATCTTTGATACTGCTGGACAAGTGAGTTTAACTGTGACATCACAATGTCACACAAATGTTCTGTGCCTTTCTCACCACCTGTCGAGCCATTATGACGTAATATATTTATGAGGTCGGTAAACTCCCGTCAATCTGTGCTTTGTTTAGCAAAGTGTTCCTTGAGAATGTGCACACAAGGGAAATTGTAATCTTGCAGATGACATCGCTCATTTCATCCACATACTACTGAAACCAATCCTCATCAACGATCCTTTGTCTACTCGTGCCATTATCCCAAATGACAGCTTCCCGAGCATGTACGTCTGTGATGACGTTTGCAATAACCCGGCCTCTTGTCATTGTGATGACGTTTTAACCACGTGACCCCAACGTCCTCCTGAAGAACAACATCCACCCTTCATCCAAAAAAAGTTTTGATAAAACATGTCACAGTTTATAATAACATTTAAGAACTATAATGGCACTCAGAAGAGCACTTACCTCCGCCAAGGTGAACAGTTCACATTTTGTATCCCACTGATCAACCTGATTTGCATCCAGACCTTAAACAAAATCAAATCATCTTATTACATCAAATAAGAAAAAAAATACCAGTTGGTCATCCAGATTCTTTTTTGACAAGGAAGGAGGAGGCCCTATTTATTTGTTATGAGCAAATACAAGCTGTCGCTCGCTGATAGGGAGAATAAAGGGGGGGGGGAGAAAGAGGGAGGGAGAGTGAGAGGAGGCAGGTGTAGTGTGAGAGGGGGGAGGGGAGGCAGAGAGCATGAAGAAGTGTGAGCGAGGGGGAGGTGGGGAGAGTGACACCTCACCAAACAGAGAGAGAGAGAGAGAGAGAGAGAGAGAGAGAGAGAGAGAGAGAGAGAGAGAGAGAGAGAGAGAGAGAGAGAGAGAGAGAGAGAGAGAGAGAGAGAGAGAGAGAGAGAGAGCGAGATGTGGGAGAAGAGAGCTGCATTTTATTAAGAGGGGGACAGGTTGAGAGAGAAGGGTGGGGTGGGGGGGGGAGGGATAAACAAATAAGACAGGTGAGGGGTTGAGGTGGGGTTAGCAAAGAGAATGATGATATGTGACGCTTAATGACCGAACACGTGAAAAAAAGACAATGTCAGAACAGCTGGACACACAACAACATAACAAAGTTTGTGAAGTAATCCGCTGGCACGTTTGCAAAAACTTTGATATCCCAGTTCTAGAAAATTTGTGAGAAAATGAACCAAAAGAAATCATTGAAAACATGGAAGAACCGTTCACGTACGACCTTATGATCCCATCGAGCGTGAACATCGAAAACAAAGCATTGTGACCAGATAACATACTTAGGTGCAAAAAAGAGAGAAGAAGGCATTGCTATTTGGGGTGATAATTACGGTGATTTTGTACTAATGATGCAGAAATCAAGAAAATGACCAAATACCAAGACCTCAAGAATGAAGTGAAAAGATCCTGGAAGCTGAAGAATGCCAAAGTTGGACCAGCGATAAAGAAGAACCTCATGGGAATGATGAAGAAGAACCTCACAAAGATATTAAAAACCATCCCAGGGAATATCACGACAAACGAACTACAGTTGGAAGCTGTCCTGCGCTCAGTAACGATCCTGAAGAAAGTCCTCGACACAAAATTTTGAAAACAGAAAACTTCACAACTTTGTCCATGAATCGTGACCCCTTACCTTAACGAAGGTAGATACTTTGAGCCCACCCTGGGAGGACTTCATTCCACATTCTGAAACCCACATATGTAGATACCAATCAACGACACACACACACACACACACACACACACACACACACACACACACACACACACACACACACACACACACACACACACACACACACACACACACACACACACACACACACACACACACACAGTTCCGTTATGGTAATACAGTTTATATACATACACACACATAAAATACATAAAAACGATAGACACAAAGATTTACCTCTAAACAGGGTTCTTTAAAAGAGGAATTCAAGTGGGAAATTAACAAAATTCAATTGTAAAACATATCAAGGCCCAGAATACAAAATGTCGACATCTGCTCTCTGCCTTCACAGCCAGATCACGGCAAACACCTGGTCGGATGGACCTTATTGTTTTTATATACGTATGTATCGATGTCGACGTGAGGGCTCGATTGGATTAGGAGATGGCGCAAAAGGTTAAACAAAGCATTGTCCTGTAAAAATAAAATTGCACATTTTCAGTGGATGAGACACCTCCTGAGGCACCCACAGCATGGCACCGCGGGGCCCAACACAGGTGGAAACGTACGTCTAATCGATGTTCCATTGAGAGCATGTGAACTTTTACCAAAACGAACAAACAGCTTGGAGAGCACTCACCAAGTGGCTTAAGCACTCAAGCAAGCACTCCAACGAAAAGGTTGTTAAGAAATGGCTAGTTTGGCGCGTGATTAGCAATAGATTAAACATACACCTCCCAGAGATGCCCGAAATGTGAAATATGTCCGAATTGGACAAATGAACACTTTTCTAGTTGTCGTAACTGCTTGTAAGAACACTTCTGGAGCTAAAATTTTGTAATTCTGCTTAGTTTGAGAGAAACTAGTGGTGATCGCATGTGCGGAAATGAAATGAAGCAATGAACGCTGACATCTCCGGGCATTTATTAGAATTGCAATGTACCCAGTGATTCATAGCTATGATGAACAGGCAATCATACGAGTGAGGAAAGTGAAAGAAAAACTTCATTGTGAAGAATTCGTTGCGGCCTGTTCCAAGTCAATGCATGGTTGAGCAGGCCATAAAACACGGCGGCTTCAGACCCCGGCGAGGTTACTCAGGAAATTCCTTAAGACCCAGAGAGCGATGTGGCTGAGGATGCGCCTGAAAAAGGATGTAATCAAATAAAGCCTTTAATTATCTTCAAAAGAGGTGTTTTAATTAACCTAAACACCCAATTTTCACTGTGTACTTCCTTGGAGATTTATTAATATGCATGCAAAGTTTCAGGCTGATAGGTTTTATGGTTTTGGAGTTATGGAGGAGACACACTGACACACACACACACACACACACACACACACACACACACACACACACACACACACACACACACACACACACACACACACACACACACACACACATACACATACACATACACACACACACACACACACACACACACACACACACACACACACACACACTGCTTTTTAATATTATAGCTTTGTTTTGTTTTTTTTTCAAAATGGCCACCGGCTTTGAGTACCTGGCAAATCATGCACTCGACATGCCAGGTTTTTTTTTTAATCTTCCGACCTCCCACCCTTCCCCCCAAAAATGACATGAGTTATGCATCAGACATGTCAGTTTTCTATCCTCAAACATATATGACGTAGGTCATATACCTGACACGTCACGTACACACTCACTAAGCCGATTAAAATACAATCCACAGTTCCAAACGAATATATTGTTACGGCTGTGGAAATTCGCAGAACACCATATAGGTTCTTTGATCAGTTATGCTGATAAGTCTGTATTCAGTTAGATGTCCCCACCGTTGTTTAATGGGACTTTTTTCTGTGTGGACAGGGCTATGATCTTTGAGTTAGCCGTTTATCTTTACTATCGTTATTTTGGACCAACCACAACGCCAACCACCAACCACCTTCTCCACCATGCCGACCACCAACCACCTTCTCCATGCCACCCACCAACCACCACGCCAACCACCAACCACCCTCTCCACACCGCCTTCATAACAATGACATCTCCCCACCATCTCCTAAACCGCATCTCCTCCAATAGACCAACCCGAATAACATCGCCTCACCTTCATCCCCGAAGCAACACCATCTTTGCACCAGGCGCGACGAGTCCGCATCAAACGGCATCGCTGCAGGCACACACGGGGGTTTGCTGTCCGAGCAAGTTTGGTGATCTCGCGCACGTCCGCTCTGTGGAAGCTTCGCCTCGGAATTCGGTTCAAAAGAGAGAAAGGGGTGGGGCCTGTGGGGGTCGAAGGTCGAAGAGCAGAGGTCAGATCTCCTCTCTTGAGCCCCATAAAAGGCCAAGCGGAGCGCCAGTTCGAGGTCAGTCGTGAGTCAGTGGAGTCAGTCGCTGAAGTCTGGAGTCTGGAGAACACAGTCGGGGGAGAAGTCCAGGAGAGCGGAGGACACGCGAGGTGAGAGCGTGGCCAAACCTACTGTGCCGCGCAGACCTGCGCGTTCGTGTGGAGAGAGCCGGAGAGAGCTCGCCAGCCAGCGCCAAACGGTCTGAGGTGATCGGGCTTCGGGACAGTCTGAGTATCACTGAGGAACGGACGGGTTCTTGCAAAAAGCATCAACTTTGGAAGAGCATAAAGACCCGTTCGTTCCTCTCAACGCGTCGCCGGCTGAGGCCCGAATCACCCGGCCGCTTGGCAAGGCCTGGGCTCAACCGCAGCTACGCTAGATGCTGTGGGGACGGGACGTCGCGGGTCACCCCATCGAGGCACCACGAGGGTGGAGGTAACCTGCAACGGTCTCGTGGAACTCCTTCGGTCCGCCAAGCTCCACATTATAAAGGCCTACAGGTCCAGTCTGACCCCCTTGTCTTTGAGGGGGTCTTTCCTTGTTTATTTGTGTGAATGTTGTGGTGCCATGTCCGCAAGTAGAACTGTATAAGTGCTTGTGAATAATAAATAATAGACGGTTGTAGTGCTTTGTCTTGCTCGCGTCTTGTTCCTTCCCGCCAATTCATTGCTTGATTGTATAAGTGTAAATAATAAAAGTGCTTGTTTAAATGTCACCCGTTCGTCGTGTCCTTTTCCCCCAATTGAACTGCTATCTTGCCTTCGGAATAATAGCGGGCTTTTTGATAGCTGATAAAAGAATCGGGTCCAGCGAGGTCTCGCGATAATACCCCGCTCGGTTATCCCAGAACGGAACGAACCGCTTAAGCGGTTCGTGTCCAAGCAGACCTCGCTGAGGTACGGTCTCTCGGTAGGCTGCCCGCGCGAATACTTAGGTATATCGATAATTCGGCGATTGACCCTGTCACGCGCGGGTAGAATATCGACTAGGCCGTGGTGTGCGCTTGGAGCACACCCGTGACTGGTTTTCGGCGTTGTTCCGGAAAGTCGCGACTGAATTGTCCGCACGCTGGGCGAGACGGCAAATTCGTAACAATATAATAAATGTTTGGTGAAACACAAAAACCGACACGCTTCGTGTACATTAAAATGATTGCTTTGCCATCTTTCTATCTACATCACCAGTAAACATTTAATGCACAGATTTACATCTGTGGGATGTGGACTCACCAGCACTCCCTGGTCCAACTCGGTCAAAGTTATAAAAACTCAGCATCGACATGGGGAAAATGATCGATTCAAACAATGGTCGAAGAGTCCTGCATGAAGATATGGATTTTTAATTGATGCAAACCGCTTCAATATACACTACGTCCTCCTTTCCATCCGTTCGTACACGGGTGAGATTTTTTTTTTTGGAGTTGTTTGTCAAAATATCAAATAATATAAAAGGAGGCGGCTTCAAAAACAGGAAGCAGGTGGGGACGATCAACTGGTATTTTCCTTTATTTAACATTATTGTCACCTCCCCAACTCATCCACCAAATTTTGTCATGATCCGTCCACGACGTTTTTGAAATATCATGCTCTACTGCATGTCGTTTTGTGATCCATCTCTCAATTGTGACGAAACATTTAAAAATATTAAAAATAATTCCAGTAGCCGGATTCGGATCTTCACCAAAATCAAATCAATTCTTCCTTGTCACACACGTAACGTGTCCACCAAGCTTCGTCCGGATCCGTCCATAACGTTTTGAGATGTCGTGCTCGCTCACAGACAAATGCGGTGAATACGTAACCTCTGTCCACCTTGGGTGGCGGAGATAATAAAACCCCTTGAGGAATTTCTGACTTACAGCCATTATACCTTCAAACATTTCCAACACTCGTGTTCAGACAAAGGCCATTTAAAGAGACTTCCGAATGAAACATGTACATTTTCTCACAACCATGACAGGGATTTCTTTAGGATCACAAACCCAAT